>NC_089276.1:21654058-21866558 GCF_963678975.1 Dysidea avara
GCCAGACATGTGTATTATTAGACTGTGAATTGTATATGGTAATATACGTATGCTGCCCAAATACTAGATACTGGCAAGCAATAATAGACATTTCACTTAGTTGTCAGCTACTTGTGTTCTGATTGTTACATATGGAGAACACTATGGGATGCACATTCACAATCAATCCCCTCACTTTGAAGGCATAGTGTAAAAATTACTTTGTTTCATTCCATGATTATCAACATACAAGGCCATCTAACTTGGGTGCATATAACAGTCTGTTAATAGTCTTCATTTACAGAGATGGATCTAGTTTAAAAAGTAAGGTCACCTGCAAATCTAATCACTACTTTATCCCATATAAGTAATTACAGGTATACAGGCCAACGCTTTTATTCAGGACTGTACTTACATTTTTTCTGCAAATTACAACAACTTGTAAATTAGCTAATAACCCAACCCCACACAAACTTGAGTGATTGCTTTTCTAATATGTTCCATCATTGCTATATGAGTAAATGAATGATGTTTTATAAAATATTAACAATGTAACAATGGTGCTAATAGCTAATAAGTTTTTAAAAGTTCAAGAGTTCCTTTAAATACATTATATAGACCAGTATTTATTGCTGTAATATGTACTTACGACAACGATATTTTTCTCTCCAGTCTGGCAAAGCTACTCCTTTAGCAGCACATGCAGCAGCATATGCAGCCAAACTCTCACAATAACATTCCTTTCGATCATCTTCATTACAACCACATGTATCAAAAATACAATTCAATCGATAAGGTGCCGGATCCACCAAAGCATTGCAAGCACTAAAAAAGTCACCTGTAAATACACTACATGCTTGACCCACTCCAACTCGAAGTGCACTTGGACAGATTCGCCTTATATCAGTATTGGGTGCATTGCAACCAGCTGAGTTACCAACAATCCAACTGTTACCAAAATCATTTGGGTCAGTAAGTGCCATTCCACCTGGATTCTGATTGTCATCATCATCATCACCATTGTAGTTCCCACATAGTCCACAAAGCCTACCTTGCCATTTTTTAGATACAGTTACTTCAACACGATATAGTCCATCAAAATATACTCTAACTCCATGTGTTGGAAATAATATATTAGGATGTCCTCCAGTTCGTAGGACTTGCACCACACTGTTCTCCCTAATTATACCATCACCTTTGTTAGCCTGTAGAACACCATCAATGGTGATCGTTCCTCCATTACCTCTACCTAGTACTATTGTGAGACCTCCACCAGTAACAGTCACTTGATCAGCACATGATACTCTATCATTGTGTGCTTCATTTCGAACAGAAATATCAAACTCATTACTGCTACATGGCTTAGATACTGTATATTCACAATCTCCTTGGAAATCAAAGTAGCGAAGATCATATGTCTGATAGTGAGGATCACCAGCAATAACACAGGTAGGTCCATCAAGTAAGCAAGTTTGTGCTTCACAGACAAATGTTCCACGTTGACATGTACACTTGCTAGTGCAATTTGGTTGTATCTGCTGACCATCAAGTACAGTTACTCCATTGTACTCACATGCTAAATAATGTAATGAGATAATGAAGTAACATTAGTGGTTTACACAATGCATGGCAGTGCTATAAATGTTTACATACCCCCCCAACACACACACAAAGAAAAGCAAAACCTCTGGCAGGCATGCAAAACACAGCTTTTTCCATCCAGTGTCGAAAGCAACCTGTAAGACAACTTTTCAGGTCTGACAGAGAGAGGCTGCTGAATCTGAACTTCCACAACGACCCTAAAACTGCTAAGTGAAAAGCTAGACAATGACAGTTGGCATTTGCTTCCCCCACTAGGTAACCACTGAAGTTACAGCTGGATGCACTGCTTTCCTAGTTGACATTAGGCCACCAGGTCCCCATTATACAATTGGGTAGACTGGAGTAATATAAATTTAAGTAAAGCTTTTGTTCAAGGAACAACACCAATTGCAAATTTGGACATTAAACCTGGAACCTAGGCAGCATAACTAAGTGACTAAAGCATATCAGCCTGGTAATTGAAATGTTCCAGGTTTAATTCCTGGTTATGGCATTGTTTGTACACACACACACACACACACACACACACACACACACACACACACACACACACACACACACACACACACACACACACACACACACACAAACACACAAATGAAAACTTTGGTGTGGAACTCACATATGCAATTCTATAAACATATTTATTTATGTTGTATAAATAGTTGATGCTGTGGATGGCAATTAATATGTGTTGGGCCATTGGGAAAATAATGTTTCAGCAAAGCCAACAGCAATGGATATCGAAATAAATTCACATAGACATAATATTTTGTTGACCGTTTCTTATTTTTAGTACAATATTAAGTCATGCAGTGCTATTTTGAACCAGGAAAATGTTGCTGCTGCTGCTGCTGCTGCTGCTGCTGCTGCTGCTGCTGCTGCTGCTGCTGCTGCTGCTGCTGCTGCTGCTGCTGCTGCTGCTGCTGCTGCTGCTGCTGCTGCTGCTGCTGCTGCAATTTAATTCAATAGCCATTGACTAAACTTACCTGTGCAAATTTCAGCATCCACACATCTTCCACCAAGGAGATACTGGCCAGGAGGACAGAAACAACCTTCAGCACATCTTCCCTCACAAAGTTCATCAGAGTCCATCTCTTCACATGTCTTAGGACAGAATGAGCCACACTGTTGGAATATCATTCCTTCTGGACAACTTGCAGCTAAAGGGAAATTACAGACACATTACAGTACATAGATAATGCAACCATTTACAACTGCATTATTAATTAATTGGTCCATAATGAACAATATACCATCTGCAGAAGTGTTTGCAGTAATACTCTTTATCTACACAAAATTCTTCTTATTATTATTATTATTATTATTATTATTATTGCACTTTTACAGTGACCAGCACTGAAGGTCTGACAACAACATGTGCTGCAGCCTTTGGATTACTTAACCTAACAAGAACTGGAGACTTAAATGTATATGTGACTGGATTTGTGAAAAGGTACCCTATTCACACATTTTGCATGCCGGCAAGCAAATTGTTATATATAACAACTGATCCTAGGCTTCTAATTATCAAAATGCAGTCAGATACTGTGGCTTCACCCATAGAAATTTTTGAGAATTAAATGCGACTTATGAGGTTTTGAAGTTCGAAAAATAGGTTAAATTTTTGTCTGTAAAAGTATCTTTTTGCAAATTCAGTCACATATATACATGGGAGGATGGGGGAAGGGAGGATGGGGGGGAGAGGGGGGTATTTGCCACAAATGCCGATCCGCCATTGAACTTAGTAAAATAGTAAAACCCGCTGTCTTCGTAGCATCAGTCACAGCCTATATACTGTACCTTTTAACATGCTTCTGCAAGCTTCAGTTATCAATATCATTGGTGAATTAGTAACAATTAAAAGTAAGGCGGGTCAAAGTTATGAATTTTAGTTATAGTTAAAGCACCGCATACGGAAATACAGCACAAGGGGGGTGTCGAGAGGCTAATATAGCACGAGGAGAAGCTGAGTGCTGTATTTGCCTTGAGACACCCTCTTGAGTGCTGTATTTTTCATACACTTAAGCATAGGCAGTGCTTTAACTGTTATTGTACTTCCTGGTTGCATCCGGCTCATGGAGTGATTTTCTCTAGTACTCAAACCACTGCGATTTTCAGTGATCAGGATATCAGTAAGTGTTTATATAATCTATTCCTAGTCGTAGAACGAACTAATAGTATTAGTTTGGCTAGTTTTAGCGATTTACAATGTCACGCATGTGATCAGTCATGGAGTCGTGTTTAAATAGCTTTGTGATCAGACGATCAGTACTGAGATCAGTAAGTGTTTATGCAATCTATTTCTAGCTGTAAAATGAACCGGTAGGATTAGTTTGGCTGGTTTCAGCAGTTTACAGTGTCACACATGTGCTGTCCCAGTGGGGTTGTTTTTGTAACACTTAGCTAAATAAATTCTCTGCATAGTTAACTGTACTGTATTTGCCCAAGTGTGCTGGGAATCTGGATTCAGTGGAATGGAATGGTGGAGTGGAATGGTGCACTGACTACTGGAATAGGTAATTTTTCAATTAGTACTCACCTCTTTATAAAGACCACCTTCTAACAACTATCACCTCTTTTTAAAGACCGTTTTACATTAATGTTTAAATTGCTGCTATCTTGTTGTTTTAGAGTGTATTCCCATAGGATGGTCTTTAACATGCCTAGAAAAGTCAGAGTGATATATGATTTGCAATGCAGCAATACCCCCATGCAAAAAAGCTTGGCTATAAAAAAATGACATGCCCATGAAACCAAAAGTAACTGATGACTAAAGGAGCCACTATCTGTTGAGGCCAAGAAATGAATGTTAATACCGGCAACTAACTATAATTTATAAAAATTTGGTCCTTTATCACTATAATTTATAAAAATTTGGTCCTTTATCATTGCCTCATGCGGTCTTGCTGCATTCCTAATTAATTCCCTGTAACTCTAATTGGCTAGTAATTTGGCTGCCTCTTGTGCTGCTCAGTGCAGTTACTATATAAGGGGTGGCATTAAACAAAGTTACCATGAAGGTACAAGTATGTATTATATCATTGAAAAACACATGATTTAAAGGATCAATTCTCTATACATACAAACTTACGACAGAATTCTGATCTCCAGTTTGATGGCTGGGCTCCTGCCTCAGCACATGCAGCAGCATAACTAGAATATGCATCACAGACATACTCTTCACGGAGACTAGTGTCACCACAGCAGTAATCAAATTCACAGTCTCTAATAAATGGACCAGGATCAACTGCAGCATTGCAGACAGTAAATATACTACTTGTATTCATTACACGACACTCTGCCCTGGCTGCTGCTTGAGTACCTGCACTATTGTCACATTGATCAGTACCATCTCCTTGTGCACTTCTTCTTCCTCTTCCACCTGGACAACGTAAATCTCCTATTGCAGTAATATCATCAAACTGATTGCCATTGTAATTGCCACATAGTCCGCACAACCTATTCCTTCCACGATAATCAGTTGATACCTGAATTCTTAAATAACTACCTCCATCGTAATGAACATAGACACCATGTTGTCTTAAGGTAACATGTACACGTCCACCAGTACGTCGTATATTAACATCAACATCAGAAGGGTATGTCTGATCATGACCGGATTGTTGTATCCCATTGAAGAATAGTCTTGATCCCTGGTCAATATAAATTTCACTGGGATTGCTACCTGGAATACTGATCCTCACACCTCGAACACATGAAACACCTCTTCCACAAACATCATTATTAGCCGAAATCACAAAGTCATTGCTTCCACAAGATTGAGCCATGACATGTTCACAGGATCTTTGAAAGTCAAATCTACGTCCATCCCAGCTTACATAATGAGGATCGCCACTGGCAGTACAGGTTGGGCCATTAATTGGTGGACACCTTTGTGGTACACATGTAAACATTCCAGAGGCCTGACAGGTACATCTTTCTGCACAATTTGTCACTACTTCCTCATTAACTTGGTACTGTATGCCATTTCTAGTACAAGCTGCAATTGAAAGTAACAATATAATACACACACTAGAAGAATAGCTTAAGTTAACATTAACCTACTTGGTTATAAATTGAAGAGACTGATTGTTACAGATACCCTGTTCTATTTGACTAGAAACCATCAAAAGATAAAATTGAAAAAGGAAACATCTACATAATTATAATATCCAGTGGCTAGCTACGTAAATACACTTCCAATTTTGGGGATGAAAATAGCAACAAGGTTTCATGGTCAAAACTGAAAAGCAAAAGATTTTCCTTATTGTTGTGATCCTATTCCACAATTTAAATACCATTGGGGCAAACAATATGACAAAATGATACTAAGCTTGAATCAAGTGCTGTAAAAGGATCTAATAGACCTTGGATGAGTAGCTACACAGCCATTAACTGTAATAGAACAATCATGTGTATATGGTTAACAATGTCATACAAGTTACTGTAGTATAAAACAACCATGATGTACTTACTGACTGGTTCTTGCTTATCAGCTTCATGAACACAATAAACATATTTGCCTGGATCACCAACATTACTTCCCATTTCTACATTAACAATGCCAGCTGTATTAGAAGAAGGAGGGCCTAAGGAGTCCGTAGCTGAAGTGACTCCAGCTTGCGCATTAATTCCGTTACACTGACCCCAGTTGATACCATTGTCAAGATATTGGTTTATTACATAAGTTTCATCTTCAGCCGCATTTGTTGCAATAACTGATTGAAAAGTATTTCTCTGTAATGTACAAAGTACAGTATAATTACAATGTTATGAAAACATCAAGAACACACACTGTTACACTAGTAATTATATTATAACATACATATGAACATATACACATATCAAGAAAGATACCAAGGATGCAGTGACAACACAATTGAGAATGGGTACGTATACTAGTATGTGTGTTATCTAGGGATTATGGTTTTAGTAAGGTTGAAACAAATCACAAGTTGCTGTCAGACATTCAGTGCTGGTCACTGTAAGGCAGTAATAGCAATAAATACTTAGAAGAAAATCCATTCCTCCAGGCCATGAAGGAGACTCAGTGTGGCACCCAACTAGATATTGGGTGGCACATATACGTACTGGGGTTGGAGGGTTTTTTTCCTTTCTTTGGCTCATTTCTGTTTCACATTATTAGCCATGTTAAGTAATGTGTCAAAGTTGTCAAATCCTGTTTAGGTATGCTCAAAGGTTGCAGCACAAGTTACTGTCAAACCATGCTGTAATTTTTAAACTGTCATTCGATAGAACAAACACATGTATGTGAAAAAATTTTCATTGTGTAACATTATTCAAAGTGTAGTAGTAATTGATGTGAATTTGTTCCTTTCAAACACCTAGTTATATAGACAATCTTAAAGAATGATTCGTCAGTTCATTAGATAATTTGATGAATATTTGTATCCCATAGTTTGATATTCATTTCACCTCTAGCATTCATTCTGAAGTTTCAAAGTTTTTGTGTGCAATTCAAGTTTAATGCATAATTTTCTGAACAGGTTCAGCCAGATACTCAAACAAGGCCATTACATATCAAACAGTACTACTTCAAAAGTACAGTAGTACTGTTTAGTAGGATTCCCCTAAAGTGACACGTGCCATTAAAAATGCTGAATCAAAAACCGAGTGTAGAAATATCACATGGGACAAAAATTACCTTTATGGAGTAGCATTATTCCATTCAACATAAAATACATACAGCATTTAAAACTTACAGAAGGCCAGATATAAAACTGTTTTTAATCATCAAAACCTGTATTTTCATCTTCCTGTCAGCTTGCCTGCCTCACTGACCACAGTCGCAAGGCTAGGTTCCAAATGAAGCAGTGACACAGCCACTATTTTATGCCACAGCAACATGATGCAGACTTACTGGTGGGTTGTGCCTTTTGTGGTTCCGCTTTGCCATTCCTTATATCTTCAATTAAGTCTTCTTCTTCATGCCAGGAAACCATACCAAGATGTTAATTTTCTGTATCGACACTTACCGTAAATGTATTAAGATGCCACAAAACTATATAGGTGCTTCAATAACAGACTGTAGTATCCTTGATAATGGTAGTATCAGGTTGTAGCTAAGCTTGGCTTTTAAAACAATTGCAATGGGCCCATACCTCTTAAACTATCAGGATATGCTACCTCTATTGATATTATTAATTTTATTTTTTATCCGACCCTAATGGCACTCCCTTCCACCCTCACTTCTTTAGCTAGAAGTAAAACCTAGGTGGGGCTATGTGAAGTTTAAAGCATACAACAGAGATGGCACTATTCTGGGAGCATGACCCCAGGAAAAGTTTCAGACCATCTTTTACTGGTAAACTACAAAAGGTGACTGCTCTATTAGAGTATCTCGATTTGAACCTTTGATACTCCAATACTAAATATTGCCTGAATGTACTTGACCAGTTTCTGGAAACCCTACATCCACCCCTGCTTTTAGTTCCAGTACTGAGAACTGAAACAACACTAATATGATAGTGTGCTGACAACATAACTGATGCATACTCTAAGTCTATTAGGCTGAGGCCACTCCAAATAAATTCTCTGTTTCCCGTCCACTGCCCGCATCTGGTTACTATCAGCTCATAATATTCCACTATTCTGTATTCTTTCATTATTTTTCAGTTATTCTTGCATACTGTCAGGCTCATTAAAAGTAGTGTCCATTCACGTGTCAGCAGTTCGGCACTAACTCCAACTTAAAAGGAAGGAACAAGCGTAAGCATGCTCTTATGCAGCTTTTTGTGGTTGTGCCAGACAAATAAGGGCTTGAAAAGCTGCCAATATTATAACAAAATAATGGAAATGGACCGCTTGCCCGCATGCAAAGATGCCTGAGTCCAGGATGGGAAACAGAGAATTTATTTGGAGTGACCTAATAGCATGATTATTTTATAGCAATTAGACAATATTTTTATGTTCCATAGTGAGAAGCCATAAACAGAGTTATCCCTTTTTGATAATATTTAATCCATTGTAGTTTTGATCTATGGTAACACCAAAGTACTTAACATAACATTATTCAACTACTAAAGGGTATTTTGACAAGTTTGAGAATATGCATTAAAAGATTACTGTACCCAATCTCATTATATTACACACAGATTTCATGATTTTCAAGTAGGTATTACTTTTGTAAGGTGAAGTAATACCACCGAAATCCCCACAAAAATCCCCATAATAAAACAAAATATTTACCTGACCACCACCAGGAGGTTGAACATTAGTCCATGTAGCAATAAATAATGAAGCACTCCGAAAAGGTGGTGCTTTCAAAGGAAATCCTTTTCCCACACAGTCATCAGCTTTTTGAAGCTGTATATCTGCACCAGCAACACCCATACGTATTGATCCATATGTAACCTCTCCATTAGAACTATCACACCAATATGGTGCAACCATGGGAGGCCCCACATCCTCAAGTGCACCTGCAGAATGCGGTACTCCCATTGGTGGTCCAGTACCAAACAATCCATCAAACAGTTGGAGGGCACCATCTCTTGTCACCTACAACAAATAAATGGACAAGTTAGCTGTACATGTGATTAACTATATGCATCCCTAATCATACTAGTTAGTATTATTAAGTATTTACAACTTATAATAGCACTTTCTAGTTAATGGTATCCATGCACAAGCAACAAGCTGTAAAAAAGGGTGTAGCCTTCAAAACTCTGGGTGAAAAGTTGTGAAATCAAAGGTGGCAGTCAAAAAGTGGCTGCAATGAGGTTAGCACTGTTCAGTTGGCAATATTTCATTCCAAGCCATCGTTACAAGGTTTTAAAGGCTGCACCCTTAGTTGTTTTACATGGATTTCAATTTTTGCAATTTAAATAACCACAAAGCCAGCTATAAACTGGCTATGGGACTTGTTTTACCCAATTTCCTCATATCTACAGGCACAATGATGATTATGGAGGACGTTACAATAGTGAAACCTCTTGAAGCTCATTGGGACTGGAAATTTGTGTTAGATTAGTTAGTGAGGATGTGAGGTAGAAAAAGTCATTTAAACAATGTCAGAGGTATTCTAGATTAGAGAGGTTTCACTGTAGTATTGTAATTGTGGATTTAATCCTAATTTTCTTCTTATTGTATAGATTACAAGCATTTAAAATAAAACAAATAAATCATTTGTAATTAAAAGTACATTAGTGTGTTGCATCTGGTGGGCTTTGATAATTAATAAGAATGAATGTGAATTTGTGCCAACTTGATAGCACACTGGACACATGAGCTGACAAGCTTATACAAGATCAATTTTACTTAGCCTGTACAATATGTAAGAAAAACTGGAAAATAATAGAAGACAGAATAATGGAACTTTTATATCTGGAGTAAACAGATGGGGGCGGTGGACAAGAATCAGGAGTTTATTTTCTAATAGAAAGTACAGCGTAGGACAGTTAGATGAGTCCTAAATGATTTCAATGGATATAGCTCAGTTACATCTATGTTTATTTATTATTATTACTGGGCAGGCAGAGTGTTTACTGATTATGCCCAGAGGAAATAAAATTACAAGGGGGAAGGGGATTTACAAGGGGGGAACATAATGTGCAATTATGATACAGCATCTCTTTGTCTAGCCTCAGGTTACAAAGGAAAATTACTATTAGCTACAACTCTCTTTTTAAGATAATGCATCAAGATTACTGACGATCAGTTCCTCCCATTTTTATTTCAATGGAAAGATCAATCAGGTTATATCATCCAAGGCATTTTATTTTGCCAAACTCGTTTACTTATTTTCACCAGCAAAGTTTCCATATACTGCAAAACAATTAAGATTGAAACAATTATTTTACCCTGATCAAGTATACAATTGAATGCGATAACAGTATAAACTCTTTCTCAATAGAACTTCAAACAGTGTATGGAGCTTGATAACTAATAAGCCCAAACAAGCTTTCAGATCGACCCGAAACGCTTTCAACAAGTTGCTACGGAATTTTAACTTAATAAAAATTTATTTAACGGAATTTTCTAGTGACTGACTGACTGACTGACTGACTGACTGACTGACTGACTGACTGACTGACTGACTGACTGACTGACTGACTGACTGACTGACTGACTGACTGACTGACTGACTGAGTAACTGATGATGCCTTCAGACAAGCATGACTCGATACTGAACAGCTTAGGCTACGGGCTTCATTTTTTCACTGCTTTGGCCCGACAGGTGCCTTTTGGCATACCGAAGTATGTACAATGCATTCTTCATGGACTTACCAGTGTCCTTCTTTGCGTCCCATTCATCTTTGCTGACAGCGAAAAGTGTCGATAGCGCGTGATGGCTTCCCTTCGTAACGATAACGAAAATCGTCCGTATTTGTCATAATTTTTTTTGGTTTTTGTTTTTTAATTTGTCACAATGGCTATTTTGATAGCAGAGGTGCTTTTCAAACAGTTCTTGATTCGTACTGCTGTGTAACGGGGTTGAAAATAGCCGACAACGAAGCGTGATGGATAATCATTTATTGTTCAGACGATAGTTGATATAATTAACCGGGGCGTGCGGCACCATTTCTTTTGGTATGCGTGGATTGCAGAGGTGATTTTCGAGCATCGAAATGCTGCATAACGGGTTGAACAAAGTTGACAACGAAGTGTAATGGAAAGTATTATTTTTCAGACGGTAATTGAGGCGCGCGGTGCCATGCGGTATACGTGGGTTCACCAGTCATAATAATTATTTACAAAAGAAGTTGACAAACACTGTGAAGTACACAGAAAAATTTCAACTAGAGCAGGGACCATAACACATCCATAAAAAGTACTGAAACAAGTTGGAGTAGTGCATGATATTAAATCACAGTAAAACAATAAGAAGTGTTCTATCCCTACTGTGCATTTCCATTATGGTATCATGAGCACAGTAGGGATATAACACTTCTTATTGTTTTACTGTGATTTAATATCGTGCACTACTCTAACTTGTTTCAGTACTTTTTATGGATGTGCTATGGTCCCTACTCTAGTTGAAAATTCCAAATTTTTCTGTGTACTTGTAGTAATAAATACGCTTTTTTTTAATTCACTAGTGAGAGAAAACCATCATGATCAGCTATGATGGAACTGTACAATAAAACAATTAAATAGTAGCTATGTGAATCCATGTGACCACACATCAGATCCACACGTGTGCAGTAGATCCATTGTGGGCATGGCAAGGAAACAATGTTAGCTACACACATTAAAAACAACAAACAAAGGTAGGGTCTACAATGTGAAATTTCGACCTTTGAGAATCAACTACCAAACCACACACAAATGCTAGGCTAGGTACCAATTAGAAAATGCCAAATTGGCGATATTTTCACAAACACCTTGTTGTATAAATCGGCCGAAATGCTTACAAATAACATGAATTTTTGCTAGCCTACATATTGAAGGAAATGTCTTTTCAAGCTACGATACTCACTCTCAACCTTTCTCCCAGGTAGTGTTATCGAGAAGCATCACTACCTGGGAGTGCTCTTAGATAGTAAGTTATCATGGACCCCCCACATTAACTCGATTTGCAACAAAGCAAATCACCTACTAGGATTCCTATGTAGAAACCTGTCCACCCCACTTAAAAGAGCGTGCTTACAAAGAGATTACTTTACCATCCATTGAGTATTGTTCTGCTATATGGGACCCTTACCAGCAAACATCCATCCACAAGCTAGAAATAATACAACATCGTGCTGCACGGTTTGTATAAACAAACCTTGGAGGAGGAACCATACAGACAGTATAGCTGACATGCTAATAAGATTGAAATGGCAATCCTTTGAGAATCATAGAAGACACTCATGTTTAATTCTGCTATTTAAGTTTGTAAACAATATGATAAACATTCCTACCCAGTATTTGCCAGCGCCATCCCCCTTAACAACTACCACAATCAAATGCTCATGATCATGCAACTGTTTGCCAGAACAAACTGATATCTTTATTCATTTTTGCCAAGGACAATCCCAGACTGGAACAACTTGAACATTGAGGACTTAAGTAATTGTGATTTAGATTCCTTTAAAGGTTATTTATCTCATTGTTAGTTAACCACTATACATGTACGTGATTTTTGAACATTAGCGTTGTACCCTTGATGGGTTTTGCTAATCAACAAAATAATTTTTTTTGAATATTAAGGCCAGGAAAACTTGATCAATTGTTTCTCATCTCCACCCGCATCTGGCCTTTTTACCCCACCACCTCTATAATTTATAATGTCATTATTGCTGTTAGCTATCATCATGTGCCGCACATATTTTGGCCCTTTCCACCACCCCCAACACCTAGTGCTATGGGTGGTGGCAAGGGCACTCCATCTAGCCCGGGAAAAGCTTTTGTGGTACTAAGAAGGCTGACCATCATTTTACAGCATAGCAAATGTCACTTGCACCTCAAAAACGGTGGTAAAACACTTGATTTGGAGTAGCTAGTTTCTTTAATGAGTACAGTAGTTAATGAAAAATGACCTCCCACCCACATGGAAATCGTGGATGAGAAACAATTAAGTCGAGTGAAACAAGTAATAAAGTTTGCCTGGCCTAGCTGTATTCTAAATCCAAACGGTGAGTGGCTGCATTGTTAGGAGTGATTTTCAGCCGCAGATTTGCAAAATCGAAATTTTGGACTCAAATAAAGTTTTGATGCCACTGGAACATACTAGAAGCATTGATGCCAAAGTAGCTAACCCTCCCAGGTCAAACAGGTCTGGCATGGATTCAACTACTACCACACCAAATATCATCGAATTTCAAAACGGTTTGCCATCTCAGTGGCTAAACTCAACGGCATTCAAAAATTCTTCAAAACTGAATGCAGATCTTACAGCGTAGCTATAGTCACAGTTTTCAAGCTGGCCTAATGTGCTAGTTTGCTTTTTAAATATAATTTTTCACTGTTGCTATTGTTCCAGCAGTCACGTGAATAAAAATATAACTTAGACAAAAAAGGGTCCTGAAATTAAAAAACCCACAAAATCGGGAATCAAACCCACGAGGCCACGACCTCCGGTGCGTGAGCCCAGAATCTTAGCCATTGTGCTAGGTGGCTTGCAGCTACCTCTAAGTTTCTACCTTATATGTCTCCAAGTGGACTAACTTCTATATATATTCATAGATTATAACCTATGATATATTGAAGACAAAGGTGAAGAAGAAACCAAAGCTGAACCAGACCCTAATTCTAACGCTAGTACTTTTCACGTCCCCTAAAGTTGAATTCTAGAGGCAACCTTCTAGACGCGTCTCCTAAAGTTGAATGCTCAGGACAACCTACTAGACACGTCACCTAAAGTCGAATGCTCGGGGTAACCTACTAGACGCGTGAATACTCGGGGCCGGCATAGCATACAACTAGCGTGCTTGATGGTGAGAGAAATCTAGTGGAATGCCGGAACAATAGCCCTGACAAAATAATTCTTCGGGACAAAATATTTCCGGCTGCCAGAACAAGAGACTTCAATAAATTTTCCCCAGGCTAGATGGACTGTCCTTTCCACCACCCCAAGCACTAGGTGTTAAAGTGCTGGATAGCTGGAAATACCAGCAATCAAATAAGGCCACCAGACTCCAAGCAACCCTCGGAACAGGTCAGATCAATATTTGATGTTGATGGACTGTGATTCGAAGAGCGATGACCCCTCATGCAAGCACATCACTGAAGATCTTAAAATCGAAAAGCAAAGCCTACATTGCAGCCAGAATAAGTTAAGCATTTGCTGCAATTAATACTACGTTTCTCGGCCAACGTAGAAGCAGAATTATACAGCAGAGTTTGCCTCTCTGCCCGCTGTCAGTAAGCATAGCTAAAGACCTTTTCTTTTCAGTATTATTGATTTATATTACTATTATCTTAAAAAAAACTCACAAGCTCAGTTCCTAAAAACTGCAGTGTTGTACCCATGCCACCAGTAGCTGCAAACACCAATGGGGAAAAGCAATTGCAAGCTCTCTCAACCTCTCTAGCACGCTCATCATATACTAGTTTGCTTCTAAACAACCTTTCCAGGCCCATGGTTAGTCCATGCATAGACCTGGCGGTATGGCATCTCTTCTTGAGAGCTCAAACTCTGCGATCTAGACCAATTTTCACCACGCATAAGAAACTTTGCACATCAAATGTGATACTTTACCTCTATGAACTCTTGCTGTAGCCATGGTTACTGAGTTACATTTATTCACTGACAGGCTGATCCGGCCTGGCGGCTCCGTTAGCGAGGTCAAAGTCCGTCAAAAATGCCATTTTCGCCAGGTATAGGAATTTATACAAGTCAAATGTGCTGCTCTGCCTCTGATTCATGATGGGGCTGATCAGCATGGCATTGCGCGTGTCTTCAGTCTCTTGACAATGTCAGAACACGGAAAATAGGCGCAACCACCACTTGTGTATTTTGTTACATATATAACTCGTTAATTCCATGGAAGAATTACGAATTAAACTTATAGAAATCAATACTTAGAACGCAAAATCTTGCACAAAATGATACGACAGCACTTCACATGAATAAAAATATCAATTGTGGTCACGTAGTTTTCGGTTATCACTTGCATTCATCAAACATGATCCAATTATTTGAATAGCTAGAGAGGTAAGTTACATTGTGTATAACTTACCTCCCCTCCATAGGTTGCTGTACATTTATTTTGCACATCATAACTGCTTTATTAAATGTATATTACTGCTAGCTAGCTACATTTTGATATGTAGCTATCGCGTCCGCCGAATAAATATGACTACCTGAGCTAACACCCATGCAGACGCGCGTACAGCATCCTGTGACCATGGGGAGCCGTCGGCTTTTCGGTTTACTGTTTGCCGAGACCGCGCTACTTCAGCCGTACTCCTGTAATTTCGGCCCTATGCAGCTAGCTGTGACTGTATATACTTTGCCAGAAGATGTGGTCAATAAGCCATCTATAAACTGTTTTAAGGACGTTTTGTTAAATCATCTGAATTTACTTTGATTTTGTTTTGTATCTGTGTGTTATACTCCTTGATGGAGTCCTACACAGTAATAAATAAATAAATATAGCTATCTAGCTAATTAGCTAGCTATTGAGAAACTTACGCATATTGTATCAAAGGTGTTGTCACAATATTCGGAGGTAATACTATCAGAACCCTCTGCACACTCTGAGTCTCTAGTATCACCAAGCGTAGTAAACGTTCCCGTTCCCAGCATAAAGAAATCACTCATTGGAACAGAGAGAGCATGTTGTAACAAGCACAAAAGGAAAATTCCATACGAGTTGCCTGTCATTCTTGCACCTCGGGCAGAATGCAAGAACCAAAGTGAAAAGTGAGCTATCCAGCACCTGCTTTTATACCCCGAAACGGTATGAGCAAATTAACCTTTTCCATATAATGACGTCACATGCAGATTCTCTAGATGTTTGTGACCTAGCCTGGGACTTGAAAACTGCCTATAACTGAAGGTAGCTATCGAGAAATGCTGGTTTTAAGTATCTAGCTATAGCGATTTAGTGTGTTGTAGCTTAGCTACCAATTGCAATACATGGCTGAAGCTACATGCCAGGATGCCATTGGGGAGTTTGGGGCGAATCCCCCCCTTCTGTGGAAGAGCCATTATGTACTAAGCTGCTTCTTTCGATAGAAACACTATACACCTTGTTAGACCAAAATCAATTTATATAGCTAACTCATGAAAATTGTATAATATTTATCACTATACCATTTATTTTAAATTCACCTGAAACTAAAGTGAAAAAGTATCAAACTTTCGCTTGAACTTTCGTACGTACTAAGCGGCTCTAAAATAATTATTGTAGATCTATTTCTGGTGTTTAAGACTTTCATAACCTTTTAAACACTTCCATAGCCTTTTAAACACTTCGCAACCATCTGCAAAGGCCATAATGACAAAAATCAACCTATTAAGGAGTGATCATTGCTGCCTAAAAATACTATCAACTAGCTAGCAAGAGAATCTTTAATCCTAACGCTGCAGCACATGCCAGGTGCCAGTGGATGCATTCACATAAAATATGCAATACAAGAAAACATCAAAACACATGCCACGCTCTTTGCAATACAGTTACATATAAACTACAATTAAACAATCTTGTCTTGTGCAGCTGGTATGGCGAACTTCCTTTGTGTTGGTATCAGGCAATTCAATAGCTACGTGCCGGCTTAATCGTTTTTGCCCTCACCTGGCTTAGCTACTAGGCTCTGGCTGACTTGGTTGTCTTCCTTTATCTGGTTCATCTAGCTGACTTGCATACTCCTACAGTATTGTGTAACTATCTCCTGCAAGTTGTGTATGTATAGTGTGTCACCTGTCATGAACCTTATTTAGCTCTTAGACTAGTTGATGTTGATACTGTGCTAATAATTTGTATCTGGTGATGTTGCCTATAATGTATTGCTGCATACAATACTGCAATAATGTATAGTTCTCTCCTGTATGTTTTGTATACACCATTACCACACCAATGATGTACTGGCACTCAGCTACTGGTGGCCTTTAGTTACGATGCCACTATAATTGTGTTGTATCTGTCACTACTGTGACATATTGAGTTGATTTGGGGATCGCGCCTTCACCACCTAATAGCCTCACCAGGGGGGCTGTCACATTGGTGTATGAACTTGGTTGTATGTGACGCGGTCCTAGTAATAATAATACTAATAATAATTCCTCACCCACTAAACTAGTGTCCCACCTACTAAACTAGTGACCACTCTTGTGAAACCCAACTACTAACAACTGGGATGATTTGCTAAAGAAGTTGAATGCAAGTTTGCAAACTGATGTGTTGTTGTTAGACTTTAAGAAAGCGTTTGACAAAGTTCCGTTTGTGTTACAAGTTATGATATTATGGGATTTGTAATGCCACTCTTAGTTGGATTCAGAAATTTCTGACAAATGGAACTCAACAAGTGATTGTAAATGGATATAGCAGCAGCTATAGTAATGTGATATCTGGAGTCCCACAAGGGATGGATTTAGGGCCATTGTTAGCTATATCAGAGATCTTCCCAGTAATGTTAGATTGTCTGTTAGATTTTACGCAGATGATGTGGTACTCTATAGAGCAATTCATTCTCCTGCAGACCATGACATTTTACAACAGGACTTGAATTCACTAATACAATGGGCTAAAACATGGCAAATGACATTCAATTTATCTGAATGTGAGCTGTTGTGCATTACAAACAAACAAAATCCCATAAGATACTCTTATTATATGAATGGTGAGGAGGTGAGATCTGTGTCTAATGCTAAGTATTTAGGAGTTACTCTAGATGATTAATTAACATTCAATGAACATTATTAAGAAGATTGCCAATAAAGCAAATCAAGTTAAGTCTTTTATTACAAAGAAACATTGGTTATTGTCCAGCTATGGTCAAAGAAGTCTGCTATAAGTCTATGGTAAGGCTAGTTGTGGAATATGCCAGTGCTGTGTGGTCACCATTTATGAAGACATACATTAATCTGATTGAGTCAGTGCAATGTACTTAGGTTTGCGACTAGTGATTATGGCTTCACATCTAGGGTTACGGGATGTTGAAATTGCTTGGCTGGATGTCTTTGGAATGTAGACGAGAAATATCCCGGTGTATTATGTTTTTGTTTTTTAAAAATTGTAATGAATTCTCTATCCCCAACCACCACCTTCCTACACCATCAAATACATGCACAAGAGGACATTTTCAGAGATTCCGGTAGACAAGTGCCAGCTCGCATAAACATATATTTACACTCATTTTTTCCTGCCACTATCAAATTAATTATGGAACAGCCTCCCAGCTACAACAATTGAAGCACAAAATACAGATGGCTTTAAGAAAAGGATTGTGGACTATTATGTATCAACCCAACTATAGACTTGTACATTTGACTTGTACACTTCTTTCGTATCTGCATGTCACACGTTTTACACGAGCATGATAGCATCCACTGCACAAATAGCCATGGCTAAGTTTCCCACCATTTTAAATAGTATAGCTAGATGTTGAATGTAGATTTCAAACAAGGGGTGATGGGAGAGGCCTGCAGGGAAGGGAAGGAGGATGTTTACAAAATGAAAGAGGAACACTTAGGGATGAGTTATGGGTCATTCATAAAATGGAAGAGGAACACCTACAGATGCATGAATTGGGCCATTCAAGTCTCAAAATTAGCTAAAATGAAAGGGAACTTAGATTTACAACACAGGTTGCTCTTTATTATTATATTGATGAAATGTCACAGAAAAACTACAAATAAATGCAACAAGCATAATACAATTATTTTCTTTTCTTTTACTGTGCAAGACCTCAAAATTGAGTGAATGATCTTCAGGGATTCATAATTAATGTATCAAGTGTAGAACATTTTAAATCTTTACTATGTAATTTATAACTATAGTGTGCATTTTATACATTGGGAAAAAGTAGTGGAGGAGTTACACTGGTGTATATACTGTAGATTCACAGATATTGAAATTCTACCCAAGCTCTTGGACATTCTCAGAATGCGAGCTGAACCAAGTAGTGCACTCTTAAGGAGTTTATCTAGTCTGGGATCTCTGTTAAGTAAGATAACAAATGATAGTTGTATAATATGTTTAACAATTAACAGGTATTTCAAAGTTTCTTTAGCTCGATTTGCAAATCCTGATATTTTAACTTGTTTTCTTTCTCCTTCTCAATAATGTTTACATCTGCAGGAATGGAAACACCAATTAAGAACCCACATATTTTTTTATAATCTAGAACAATAATGTCTGGTCTTTGAGCTAGAATGACATGATCTGTTCTCACTTCAAAATACCAAAGAATTTTAACATCGATATCGTTTGGTAACAATGACAGGTCGACGAACATACAGCCAGGGTTTTCTGCAAGTTTAAAACCACATACTGACTAGTGCCATGCAGTGGCAATGCGTGCGAGCAGTCTGGGGCCATAATGTCACGCATGACGCCACTGTTTAAGTTGTTTGAGCAAATTAATCAGTACACATTCCTACTCAGTACCTATCCCCCTTTACTATAGTATGTATGCATTGAGCTGGATCCTCAAAAACATTTAATAACTCATGGATGCAATTACACACGATCTTGGAAATTTGGCTCTTGACCCACTAAAAATATTTCAAAATCTTTTCGTTCAAATGTCTGACATAATATTTACGGCCAATCAAAATTTTCACCATACATTTCCTATGAGAAGCCATAAAAGTACAGTGTCCATTACAGCCCTTTTCCGAACTTGTAATGGAGCCAAACCATACATGCCTGTTGTTGACACCTTTGCTGTCACCATTAATCATCTGGTTGACTGAAATGTTAACTCTGTTCAGAAAAAAACACTTTAAATTTTTTTGCTGTTTTTCAGGATCCGGTTCAACTGGTACATACTATAGTACCAGGGCTAATCACTCTAAAACTGATGCATATATAGAACAAACTGTTACGTACAGTTACTCTATTTTTACCAAGGATGATTCCAGGCTGGAGTATTTTGGACCTTGACAATTTAGATTTGGTCTCTTTTAAGGACCGTTTACATGATTTAATTATGTAATTACTAAACAATGGTTTTGTGCATTAGAATTTACCCTTAAAGGGCTTTGCTACTGAATTACCAAATAAATATATTGGAGAAGAATATACCACTACATGGCCAGTTTCCTAATCAGATGAAACCATAAAACTATTCACTGTGTGTGCAAGTGGCTATGTACTTCAAAGTTAGCAATCGAGATGCAATGAGGCCCTTCTTGTGGCAGCGCAAGATCAAGCAAGGTTCACTAGGGCTTATAATACTACAATACTTATTCTTGCAAGTCCTAGTTGTCATCTGTGTAATAGTGCTAATCAAATCACCTGCTGGGTGCTTGCCCTCATTTGGTAGTAACCCAGTATGTATGTACAAAGACATAATTCAGTAGCTTCTTTGCTTCATAGAGTGATTTGTAGTAGGCTAATTTGTATACATTTACAGCATAGGTCTTTACTTAACTTCTGATCATGGAGCTGTACAGCCACATGCAGCCATCCCCAGGTTGGCTAGAGTTCCCAGACCTCCCCTACAGCTTGCCACTGGAAGCAGCCAGCAAAAGCAGCCTGGATGATTTCGACAGTGAAATTTGATAGTGTATTCATGTAGCTCTGTATTCGTGATGAAATAAAACCTGCTCTCATGGGTGACATGACCGATTTACTCATTGACTTGTGTGTTACAGCAAATTATCCACATTGATAATCTGGTGCTCAAATTTTATTGTATACGTAGTTTAGTAGGTGGGAATTAGCTATATTTGGCAATTTTACTAATAAATCATATAGGTGGGAGTGTTCATTTTGGTGAATGGGTTTATGATTCACTGACATTAGCTAGTGTGCCTGGTATTTTATTTTGGTGCATGTATCTCGATTTTGCCAACTCGCTAATCTCACCATTTAATCCATGTGTGTGGTATATTGTCTAGTAGTTAATGTGTACACTCACTGTATAGCATATTTTTACCACTACAGGTAGTTGCTACACTATGTGTTTTACAATAACATGTGCATGCTTTATTGGAAGAATACAAGATAATAAATACACTGTCTTGTGACATCAAGCTAAGATAATGATTGGAATTTTCAATTTCTAGAAGCATTTTTGAAATAAAAGGTTTGTGTGACATCAAATACTTTTCTTAGTGATATCATTGCCACTTTTCAGCAATACTATACACAACGTACGTTTCTAAAATTTTAATAAACAAATAAGTTCAGTGACCAATCTTCGGTATCCACTGCCTTACCTTTTGTTGGCCTTTAAGTGCAAGACACTCATCCTACAGTTAGTAGCTAGATTACTGATGCTAATCCCCAGACTGCTAGATCCAAGTTTCTAAATGAGATGTAGACATGTGTAGTGTTTCATTGTCCAAATAATTATCACATGTATCGTGTCTATATTATTTGTTGACAGGTCATTGTGGTGGTGATGATGCTTTATATTTTCCTTAGCTTATAGTGCTGATATAACATTTCTGTGTGAGGTGGATGATGAGGTACAGTAACTGTCATCTCCATGTCTCCACTGTATTCACATATTGGTATTGATCATATGTTTATAAGCCCACACTGTTGTGATTCTATGACTTCGTCTATATTATGGTCTCTTCACACCTACCAGGTAACACAATTTCTATGGTATCTTTGATATGAGAATGCTATCTGTTTGTGCCACACATCTGCTTGAATGTACTGTAGTCTTCATCAGTAAGTCAACAGGTGTGGACTAAAATAGTTACTTTTTACAACCACACTCCTTAGATATGCATATATATATACATTCTGTTTCCAAATATCATAATATGAGATAAGCATAAGTAGTTGTGGTTTTGTAACTCTATTAAAAGAGCATTCAATTACTGTTCTGCACATTGTACAGACTTTTGTAGTAGTTCAATGAATTGTTACATATGAAGTTATGTGAGGGTATAGTCAGCCAGGGAAGAACAGTTAGAGCTTCCTGTCCCTGAAGTTCACACCAACTGGTAGACTTTAAAAATGAATATGAGTAATGAGTAGCAATACCTTACTACTCTCCTGTCTCATCTTTCCTTCCAGTTTTGTCAAATATCAGATAGACTAGTGAAGTAGTGTATCCAAGCAATCATTGATGAAATCTTGTACAGTCTCTTCAAATGGGATTGTAACTTTTATTGTAGCTAACTGCTGTAGCTACATACAATATACTACAGTATTTTAAATGTGCTGGAGTATGTGTGTGTACTTCTTCTTGCAGTAACAGTTTTTGAAATTTGAAGGGTTAAGTACACAGAGCTTGAAATTATAAAAGGAAGTGCTCTTATGCCCGTGTACAAGATTGCATGACACATAAAATGTCTAGCTGGCTTCCCTTATGCTCTTATGTTTCAATGTCAACATTATGATTATGACATACATTGTGGTGAGGTAGTTACCTTGAATTTTAGTGTTTATTTACACAATGATCTAGTAGTGGTAGTATTCTTCCTAATTATTGAATTATTTTAATTTTCTCAGTAGTTAAGTAACTACCTGTGACTTCATAACAACCAGGACACCTACTGATCACTATTCTTGTTCTGTGTAACTTAACAGTTAGGTAACTACATATAGTTACCATGAAGTGTACTTTTCTTATATTGTATGTAATAGACAATTTAAACATTAAACTGTACATTTTCTCTATCCAGAAGCCAATGATAGCAAGCACATCTCCGTTGAATATATTGGCAGCACTTGTATGTCTGTGTAAAGAGGACAGTAAAAAGTAAAACTTGCATAGTACAAAAACGTTTAAACGTATCCAAACAATCATGCCCCCACTACTCAGCATAACAAACCACAAGTTATATCAAGACACACGGTAGTGTGTCGTGCGGCCCAAGAAGCCGGCGCGTAACACCCGTGAGTATATTGACAGGAAGAAAGAAAACGCAATTTTCGCACCTCCGTAGCTCTGTGCTTCCTTGATGAAACAAGACGATTTTTGCTGTGGACATGCCCCCCAACTGCAGCACTCTACATTCCAAATTTGAGCGAAATCGCTTCGCGCGTTCCCGAGATATGCGACTTCAAAAATTGGCTGAGTTTCTTCGTTTTTTTTCTTCTTCTTCTTCTTCTTATTTTTCTTTTTCTTGTCGCACACTCACAAAAACTGCTATAAAACTCGAACGCGTTATCCGATTGCCTTGAAATTTGGCACACAGAAGGGGGGTATAAAGGCACATCTCGGTACCAACTTTGGCTGGAATACCATAAACAGACAAAGAGTTATGAGCGATTATGCACGAAAAATAACACCAATATGTTGTCACGCCTACAGGGTAAACCGCGTATGGGAAGAAGCTGAAAATCGGTGGGTGAATAGGTTAACTATTGAACCTCAAACCTTTTGTGGTTTGAAAGAAATCGAGCTAAAAACCAGGAAGATACAGCGAAAAAATCAACAGTGTGTAACAATTACGCAATCGAGATTAGCTAATTTTTAATATTTTTATTTTATTATTATTATTATTATTATGCTTGCCACGCCTACCAGGTAAACCGCTTGGGGTAATGCTTTCAAAATCGCTGTACAGATGGAGTTATCATCTTAGAAAGGCTCTTCAATGGTGTAGAAGAATCAGACTTAAATCCACGGAGTTATAACACGAAATCCAACTTGGTGTAGCAAGTGCGAGATCGAGATACTCTAATAGAGCAGTCATCCTAATAGAGCAGTCACCCTGAACAGAATTAAAGAGATCAGTTAGAAATAAGTAACCTGTATAGAGATCAGCTACAAACAAATCACCCTGTAGAGAGTTCAGCTACAAACAATTCACCCTGTTAAAACATCAGTTAGAAGAAGATTTCTTGTAGAGAGTTCAAATACAAACAAATCACCCTGTTGAAAGATCAGCTAGAAGATGTCACCTTGTAGATAGTTCAGTTACAAAGAAACCACCATGTAGAGAATTCAGCTACAAACTAGTGACCCTGTAGATACATCAGCTAGAAGAAGTTACCTTGTAGAGAGTTCAGCTACAAAGAAACCATTCTGTAAAGAGCTCAGCTGCAAACAAATCACCTATACAGAATTCAGCTACAAACAAATCACCCTGTAGAGAGATCAGCTAGAAGAAGTTACCTTGTAGATAGTTCAGCTACAAACAAATCATCCTGTAGAGAGATCAGCTAGAAGAAGTTACCTTGTAGATAGTTCAGCTACAAACAATTCACCCTGTACAGAGCTCAGTTAAAAGAGGTTTCCTTGTAAAAAGTTCAGCTACAAACAAATCACCCTGTAGAGAGATAAGTAAGAAGAAGTTACCTTGTAGATCGTTCTGCTACAAACAATTCACCCTGTAAAGAGATCAGCTAGAAGAAGTTACCTTGTAGAGAGTTCAGCTACAAAGAAACCATCATGTAGAGAATTCAGCCGCAAACAAATCATGTATAGAGAGTTCAGCTACAAACAAATCTCCCTGTAGAGAGATCAGCTAGAAGAAGTTTCCTTGTAGAGAGTTCTGCTACAAACAAATCACCCTGTAGAAAGATCAGCTAGAAGAAATCACCTTGTAGAGAGTTCAGCTTCAAAGAAACAATCATGTGAGAGTTCAGGTACAAACAAATTGTCCTGTAGAGAGATCAGCTAGAAGAAGTTACCTTGTAGAGAGTTCAGCTACAAAGAAACCATCATGTAGATAGTTCAGGTACAAACAAATCACCCTGTAGAAAGATCAGCTATAGAAGAAATCACCTTGTAGAGAGTTCAGCTACAAAGAATCTATCGTGTAGAGAGTTTAACTACAAACAAATCACCTTGTAGAAAGATCAGCTATAGAAGAAATCACCTTGTAGAGAGTTCAGCTACAAAGAAACCATCATGTAGAGAGTTCAGCTACAAACAAATCGGCCTGTAGAGAGATCAGCTAGAAGAAATTACCTTGTAGAGAGTTCAGCTACAAAGAAACAATCATGTAGAGAGTTCAGCTGCAAACAAATCACCTGTAGAGAGTTCAGCTAGAAACAAGTCACCCTGTAGAGAGATCAGCTAGAAACAAGTCACCTTGTAGAGAGTTCAGCTAGAAGAAGTAACATTGTAGAGCTACAAAGAAGCTACCATGTAGAGTTCAGCTGCAAACAAATCACCCTGTAGAGAACTCAGCTACAAACAAATCGCCCTGTAGAAAGATTAGCTAGAAGAAGTTACTTTATAGGGAGTTCAGCTATGAACAGATCACCCTGTAGAGAGTTCAGCTACAAACAAATCACCCTGTAGAGAGTTAAGTTACAAAGAAACCACCATGTAGAGAGTTCAGCTGCAAAAAAAATCAATCACTCTGTAGAGAGTTCAGCTAGAAGAAGTCACCTTGTAGAGAGTTAAGCTGCAAATAAATCACCCTGTAGAGAATTCAGCTACAAACAAATCACCCTGTAGAAAGATCAGCTAGAAGAAGTTACCTTGTAGAGAGTTCAGCTACAAAGAAACCACCATGTAGAGAGTTCAGCTGCAAACAAATCACCTGTAGAGAATTCAGCTAGAAACAAGTCACCCTGTAGAGAGATCAGCTAGAAACAAGTCACCCTGTAGAGAGTTCAGCTAGAAGAAGTCACATTGTAGAGAGTTCAGCTACAAAGAAACTACCACGTAGAGAATCCAGCTGCAAACAAATCATCCTGTAGAGAGTTCAGCTAGAAGAAGTCACCTTTTAGAGAGTTCAGCTACAAAACAACCACCATGTAAAGAGTTCAGCTGCAAAAAACTCAATCACCTTGTAGAAAGATCGGCTAGAAGAAGTTACCTTGTAGAGAGTTCAGCTACAAAGAAACCACCATGTAGAGAGTTCAGCTGCAAACAAATCACCTGTAGAGAGTTCAGCTAGAAACAAGTCACCCTGTAGAGAGTTCAGCTAGAAGAAGTCACATTGTAGAGAGTTCAGCTACAATGAAACTCCCATGTAGAGAGTTCAGCTGCAAACAAATCACCCTGTAGAGAACTCAGCTACAAACAAATATGCAGTGAAAAAGATCAGCTAGAAGAAGTTACCTTGTAGAGAGTTCAGCTACAACGAAACCACCATGTAGAGAGTTCAGCTACAAACAAATCACCTGTAGAGAGTTCAGCTAGAAACAAGTCACCCTGTAGAGAGATCAGCTAGAAACAAGTCACCTTGTGGAGAGTTCAGCTAGAAGAAGTCACATTGTAGAGAGTTCAGCTACAAAGAAACCACCATTTAGAGAGTTCAGCTGCAAACAAATCACCCAGTAGAAAGTTCAGCTATGAACAGATCACCCTGTTGAGAGTTCAGTTAGAAACAAGGAATCCTGTAGAGAAATCACCTAGAAGTATCACCTTGTAGAGTTCAGCTACAAACAAATCACCTGTAGAGAGTTCAGCTACAAACAAATCACCCTGTAGAGAGATCAGCTAGAAGAAGTTACCTTGTAGGGATTTCAGCTACAAACAAATCACCCTGTAGAGAGTTCAGCTACAAAGAAACTATTCTGTAAAGAGCTCAGCTGCAAACAAATCACTTGTACAGAATTCAGCTACAAACAAATCGCCCTGTAGAGAGATCAGCTAGAAGAAATTACCTTGTAGATAGTTCAGCTACAAACAAATCACCCTGTAGAAAGATCAGTTAGAAGAACTTACCTTGGAGAAAGTTCAGCTACAAAGAAACCATTTTGTAAAGAGCTCAGCTGCAAACAAATCACCTGTACAGAATTCAACTACGAACAAATCACCCTGTAGAGATCAGCTATAAGAAGTTACCTTGTAGATAGTTCAGCTACAAACAAATCTCCCTGTAGAGAGATCAGCTAGAAGAAATTACCTTGTAGAGAGTTCAGCTACAAAGAAACCACCATGTAGAGAGTTCAGCTGCAAAGAAATCACCCTGTAGAAAATTCTGCCAGAAACAAATTGCCCTGTAGAAAGATCAGTTAGAAGAAGTTACCTTTTAGAGAGTTCAGCTACAAAGAAACCATTCTGTAAAGAGCTCAGCTGCAAACAAATCACCTATACAAAATTCAGCTACAAACACATCACCTGTAGAGAGATCAGCTAGAAGAAGTTACCTTGTAGATCGTTCAGCTACAAACAATTCACCCTGTAGAGAGAGCAATTAGAAGAAGTCACCTTGTAGAGTGTTCAGTTACAAAGAAACCACCATGGAGATTTCTGTAATCAATATATGTGACCGGATTTGCGAAAAGGGGTCTTCCACACACATCCAATTCCGTAAATGTTGGAGACCATAACTCAGTGTTCAAGTAACATAATTATTAACCTGAACATTTCACCATGTATTCAGCTATAGTGGTGCTCACCACTGCCCAAATATCAAGGCAATAGCTCTTTCCAATCTGAAGTTATCAATTGTCAAAGTTGGCAAATTGGACCCCTTTTCGCAAATCCGGTCACATATGTATTATACAGTATATATAATTTGTACATTTACTGATAAAATATTTAAAGTACATCTACTTCATCTTTTCTTCTTCCTGTAGTAAAGAAAAAAACATAGGTTAAAAAAGTCCCAAAGCTGGCCATAGGCCGGCTTTGGGGTATACAAATACAAAAAGAAATGAAATCTAATCCAAAACAGCCAAGCTGTAAAAAAAGTGTGCGGCCCTCAGAAAGGCTATGGTGAAAAAAGATGTGAAATCCAAGGTGGCGGCCAAGAAATGGCTGTGATGGTAGGTTAGTGGTAAAAATTTTAATAACGACAATTCAGGTGAATTTTTGTGAAGCGGCACAAAAATTCACCTGAATTGTCATTATTAAAATTTTTACCACTAACCTACCATCACAGCCATTTCTTGGCCGCCACCTTGGATTTCACATCTTTTTTCACCATAGCCTTTCTGAGGGCCGCACACTTTTTTTACAGCTTGGCTGTTTTGGATTAGATCCTATTTGCTTTACTTACAATTGAAATATGCATAAAAATTTTATGTAGCATCAATAAGTAAAATAGAATTTTATGAATACAATGGGTTCAGTTTTGTTGAGCAGGTCACAAATAAAGTATTAACACTTGTTAACACAATTTTATACTGGCCTTCCTAAACTGTAGGATCACCCAAAAGGGTTTAATAGATATGAGCACATATACCAAACTCAATAGTCCACTATAATTATTTATTATGGCTTTACTGCACAAGTGTTAAAGGTGCACCTGGTCCTACAATCTGTTTAAAGATGTTATTATATTAAGTGGCCATTATTATCATATGGAGGTGTGCTGAACTGTGTTATATAGATTACAAGTATGCACATGTTCACTTCAACTTTACTCATTAATGCAATAAGATAAGCTAAGAATTTGCACCATTCTCCCCCACATATTGCATTATGGGTAATTACAAAAATAATTTCTATCAACAAGTACTATGGCTGGAGAGACAGTGGCAGCAGAGGGTGGGTGATTACAGGGGCTAAAGCCCAGCCCAACATTCAAAAAGCAGGGGCAGAACCCTCCCTAATGTGTTTTATGATGTCATAAGGTGTATCATGTGATCAACACTGTATACACTTGTAAGTGTGCATACAGGATCACTGTAGCGACTAATAATTCAAGTATTTAATGTTGAATTATAGCAATGCTTACTTACTATATGACTATTTATCAAGCATTACTGTGATTAAGATTATTGGCTATAACTGCCTCCAGATTCAATCTCATAGCACTTATTTTTCAAACATTTTCTGGGCCCCCTAGAGGGAGGGCATGCTTTGTATACCCTGAGTGCACTTTGCGCACTGTGCATGTATACCTACAATATACAGCTATGTATACACAACCCCCCCCCCCCCCCCCCCCCCCCAACCTTTCATACCTTCCTCCACCACTGAGAGTTCGTATGAAGCAAAAAAGTTGCCACTAATTTTTGGTATTGTGGTTTCCTAGGAAAGAAAAGTCTACTTCACACAAATGATTTATTATACTTTGATGTAGCCCTCATCACTACCTACAGTATTTGATAATCATTGACATGTGTTGCAGCGAATCATTCATATTTATAATTAGTCAATCATGTCAACCTGGTGCTCAAATGTTATTGTACACATGGTTTAGCAGGTTGGTACATAAAGCATATTGTCAGACAGTTAATTTGGTAAACTGATGGATTCCCGATTTGCTGGTATCAGCCATTGTACCCAGGAATTTTGTGATGTGGATGATGATTGTGAGGTACAGTAATTTTTATCATCATGTCTCCACTGTATTCATATATTGGTATTGATCAAATGTTTATAGGCTTAAATGATCCATACTGTTGTGATTCTATGACTTCATCTATATGGTCTCTTCACACCCACCAGGTAACACAATTTCTATGGTATCTTTGATATGAGAATGCTATCTGTTTGTGCCACACATCTGCTTGAAGTTTGATGTACTGTAGTCCTCATCAGTAGGTCAACAAGTGTGGACTAAAATGGTTACTTTTAACAACCACACTCCTTAGATATGCATAGACTGTATATACATTCTGATACCAAATATCATAATAATATATTATCAAGAGTTCATAATATTAGAAGAGGGAGAGTATCAAATGCTCAATATACCCTGTACAAATGCACTGCTACTTTTGATGAAATCAATGCCTCTCCTAGCATGGAAAGGCATTGATTGGTGCTTAATTCAACTCTACTGGTATGAGAGAACTGTTGATAGGTGTTGAATATGGTGAAGCCTCTATTCTACAGAACAGAGTGAGGTGTTGATACTGTACTACTAGCAATGTGTTTGATAAATGCATTCCAGTTAGATACTCTCTCTTACTACTATCAAGAGTGAATAATAAAAGATTATTCACTCTTGCTACTATATTATGAACTCTTGATAATATGAGATAAGCATAAGTAGTTGTGGTTTTGTAACTCTATAAATGAATGTTTGATTACTGTTCTGCACTTTGTACAGACTTTTGTAGTAGTTCAATGAATTGTTACATATGAAGTTATATGAGGGTATAGTCAGCCAGGGAAGAACAGTTAGAGCTTCCTGTCCCTGAAGTTCACACCAACTGGTAGACTTTAAAAATGAGTATGAGTAATGAGTAGCAATACCTTACTATTCTCCTGTCTCATCTTTCCTTCCAGTTTTGTCAAATATCAGATAGACTAGTGAAGTAGTGTATCCAAGCAATCATTGATGAAATCTTGTACAGTCTCTTCAAATGGGATTGTAACTTTTATTGTAGCTAACTGCTGTAGCTACATACAATATACTACAGTATTTTAAATGTGCTGGAGTATGTGTGTGTACTTCTTCTTGCAGTAACAGTTTTTGAAATTTGAAGGGTTAAGTACACAGAGCTTGAAATTATAAAAGGAAGTGCTCTTATGCCCGTGTACAAGATTGCATGGCACATAAAATGTCTAGCTGGCTCTTATGTTTCAATGTCAACATTATGATTATGACATACATTGTGGTGAGGTAGTTACCTTGAATTTTAGTGTTTATTTACACAATGATCTAGTAGTGGTAGTATTCTTCCTAATTATTGAATTATTTTAATTTTCTCAGTAGTTAAGTAACTACCTGTGACTTCATAGCAACCAGGACACCTACTGATCACTATTCTTGTTCTGTGTAACTTAACAGTTAGGTAACTACATATAGTTACCATGAAGTGTACTTTTCTTATATTGTATGTAATAGACAATTTAAACTTTAAACTGTACATTTTCTCTATCCAGAAGCCAATGATAGCAAGCACATCTCCGTTGAATATATTGGCAGCACTTGTATGTCTGTGTAAAAAGGACAGTAAAAAGTAAAACTTGCATAGTACAAAAACGTTTAAACGTATCCAAACAATCACGCCCCCACTACTCAGCATAACAAACCACAAGTTATATCCTATTTGCTTTACTTACAATTGAAATATGCATAAAAATTTTATGTAGCATCAATAAGTAAAATAGAATTTTATGAATACAATGGGTTCAGTTTTGTTGAGCAGGTCACAAATAAAGTATTAACACTTGTTAACACAATTTTATACTGGCCTTCCTAAACTGTAGGACCACCCAAAAGGGTTTAATAGATATGAGCACATATACCAAACTCAATAGTCCACTATAATTATTTATTATGGCTTTACTGCACAAGTGTTAAAGGTGCACCTGGTCCTACAACCTGTTTAAAGATGTTATTATATTAAGTGGCCATTATTATCATATGGAGGTGTGCTGAACTGTGTTATATAGATTACAAGTATGTACATGTTCACTTCAACTTTACTCATTAATGCAATAAGATAAGAATTTGTACTATTCTTCCCCACATATTGCATTATGGGTAATTACAAAAATAATTTCTACCAACAAGTACTATGGCTGGAGAGACAGTGGCAGCAGAGGGTGGGTGGTTACAGGGGCTAAAGCCCAGCCCAACATTCAAAAAGCAGGGGCAGAACCCTCCCTAATGTGTTTTATGATGTCATAAGGTGTATCATGTGATCAACACTGTATACACTTGTAAGTGTGCATACAGGATCACTGTAGCGACTAATAATTCAAGTATTTAATGTTGAATTATAGCAATGCTTACTTACTATATGACTATTTATCAAGCATTACTGTGATTAAGATTATTGGCTATAACTGCCTCCAGATTCAATCCCATAGCACTTATTTTTCAAACATTTTCTGGGCCCCCTAGAGGGAGGGCATGCTTTGTATACCCTGAGTGCACTTTGCGCACTGTGCATGTATACCTACAATATATAGCTATGTATACACAGCCCCCCCAAGCTTTCATACCTTCCTCCACCACTGAGAGTTCGTATGAAGCAAAAAAGTTGCCACTAATTTTTTGGTATTGTGGTTTCCTAGGAAAGAAAAGTCTACTTCACACAAATGATTTATTATACTTTGATGTAGCCCTCATCACTACCTACAGTATTTGATAATCATTGACATGTGTTGCAGCGAATCATTCATATTTATAATTAGTCAATCATGTCAACCTGGTGCTCAAATGTTATTGTACACATGGTTTAGCAGGTTGGTACATAAAGCATATTGTCAGACAGTTAATTTGGTAAACTGATGGATTCCCGATTTGCTGGTATCAGCCATTGTACCCAGGAATTTTGTGATGTGGATGATGATTGTGAGGTACAGTAATTTTTATCATCATGTCTCCACTGTATTCATATATTGGTATTGATCAAATGTTTATAGGCTTAAATGATCCATACTGTTGTGATTCTATGACTTCATCTATATGGTCTCTTCACACCCACCAGGTAACACAATTTCTATGGTATCTTTGATATGAGAATGCTATCTGTTTGTGCCACACATCTGCTTGAAGTTTGATGTACTGTAGTCCTCATCAGTAGGTCAACAAGTGTGGACTAAAATGGTTACTTTTAACAACCACACTCCTTAGATATGCATAGACTGTATATACATTCTGATACCAAATATCATAATAATATATTATCAAGAGTTCATAATATTAGAAGAGGGAGAGTATCAAATGCTCAATATACCCTGTACAAATGCACTGCTACTTTTGATGAAATCAATGCCTCTCCTAGCATGGAAAGGCATTGATTGGTGCTTAATTCAACTCTACTGGTATGAGAGAACTGTTGATAGGTGTTGAATATGGTGAAGCCTCTATTCTACAGAACAGAGTGAGGTGTTGATACTGTACTACTAGCAATGTGTTTGATAAATGCATTCCAGTTAGATACTCTCTCTTACTACTATCAAGAGTGAATAATAAAAGATTATTCACTCTTGCTACTATATTATGAACTCTTGATAATATGAGATAAGCATAAGTAGTTGTGGTTTTGTAACTCTATAAATGAATGTTTGATTACTGTTCTGCACTTTGTACAGACTTTTGTAGTAGTTCAATGAATTGTTACATATGAAGTTATATGAGGGTATAGTCAGCCAGGGAAGAACAGTTAGAGCTTCCTGTCCCTGAAGTTCACACCAACTGGTAGACTTTAAAAATGAGTATGAGTAATGAGTAGCAATACCTTACTATTCTCCTGTCTCATCTTTCCTTCCAGTTTTGTCAAATATCAGATAGACTAGTGAAGTAGTGTATCCAAGCAATCATTGATGAAATCTTGTACAGTCTCTTCAAATGGGATTGTAACTTTTATTGTAGCTAACTGCTGTAGCTACATACAATATACTACAGTATTTTAAATGTGCTGGAGTATGTGTGTGTACTTCTTCTTGCAGTAACAGTTTTTGAAATTTGAAGGGTTAAGTACACAGAGCTTGAAATTATAAAAGGAAGTGCTCTTATGCCCGTGTACAAGATTGCATGGCACATAAAATGTCTAGCTGGCTCTTATGTTTCAATGTCAACATTATGATTATGACATACATTGTGGTGAGGTAGTTACCTTGAATTTTAGTGTTTATTTACACAATGATCTAGTAGTGGTAGTATTCTTCCTAATTATTGAATTATTTTAATTTTCTCAGTAGTTAAGTAACTACCTGTGACTTCATAGCAACCAGGACACCTACTGATCACTATTCTTGTTCTGTGTAACTTAACAGTTAGGTAACTACATATAGTTACCATGAAGTGTACTTTTCTTATATTGTATGTAATAGACAATTTAAACTTTAAACTGTACATTTTCTCTATCCAGAAGCCAATGATAGCAAGCACATCTCCGTTGAATATATTGGCAGCACTTGTATGTCTGTGTAAAAAGGACAGTAAAAAGTAAAACTTGCATAGTACAAAAACGTTTAAACGTATCCAAACAATCACGCCCCCACTACTCAGCATAACAAACCACAAGTTATATCCTATTTGCTTTACTTACAATTGAAATATGCATAAAAATTTTATGTAGCATCAATAAGTAAAATAGAATTTTATGAATACAATGGGTTCAGTTTTGTTGAGCAGGTCACAAATAAAGTATTAACACTTGTTAACACAATTTTATACTGGCCTTCCTAAACTGTAGGACCACCCAAAAGGGTTTAATAGATATGAGCACATATACCAAACTCAATAGTCCACTATAATTATTTATTATGGCTTTACTGCACAAGTGTTAAAGGTGCACCTGGTCCTACAACCTGTTTAAAGATGTTATTATATTAAGTGGCCATTATTATCATATGGAGGTGTGCTGAACTGTGTTATATAGATTACAAGTATGTACATGTTCACTTCAACTTTACTCATTAATGCAATAAGATAAGAATTTGTACTATTCTTCCCCACATATTGCATTATGGGTAATTACAAAAATAATTTCTACCAACAAGTACTATGGCTGGAGAGACAGTGGCAGCAGAGGGTGGGTGGTTACAGGGGCTAAAGCCCAGCCCAACATTCAAAAAGCAGGGGCAGAACCCTCCCTAATGTGTTTTATGATGTCATAAGGTGTATCATGTGATCAACACTGTATACACTTGTAAGTGTGCATACAGGATCACTGTAGCGACTAATAATTCAAGTATTTAATGTTGAATTATAGCAATGCTTACTTACTATATGACTATTTATCAAGCATTACTGTGATTAAGATTATTGGCTATAACTGCCTCCAGATTCAATCCCATAGCACTTATTTTTCAAACATTTTCTGGGCCCCCTAGAGGGAGGGCATGCTTTGTATACCCTGAGTGCACTTTGCGCACTGTGCATGTATACCTACAATATATAGCTATGTATACACAGCCCCCCCAAGCTTTCATACCTTCCTCCACCACTGAGAGTTCGTATGAAGCAAAAAAGTTGCCACTAATTTTTTGGTATTGTGGTTTCCTAGGAAAGAAAAGTCTACTTCACACAAATGATTTATTATACTTTGATGTAGCCCTCATCACTACCTACAGTATTTGATAATCATTGACATGTGTAGCAGCAAATCATTCATATTTATAATTAGTCAATCATGTCAACCTGGTGCTCAAATGTTATTGTACACATGGTTTAGCAGGTTGGTACATAAAGCATATTGTCAGACAGTTAATTTGGTAAACTGATGGATTCCCGATTTGCTGGTATCAGCCATTGTACCCAGGAATTTTGTGATGTGGATGATGATCGTGAGGTACAGTAATTTTTATCATCATGTCTCCACTGTATTCATATATTGGTATTGATCACATGTTTATAGGCTTGAATGATCCATACTGTTGTGATTTTATGACTTCATCTATATGGTCTCTTCACACCCACCAGGTAACACAATTTCTATGGTATCTTTGATATGAGAATGCTATCTGTTTGTGCCACACATCTGCTTGAAGTTTGATGTACTGTAGTCCTCATCAGTAGGTCAACAAGTGTGGACTAAAATGGTTACTTTTAACAACCACACTCCTTAGATATGCATAGACTGTATATACATTCTGATACCAAATATCATAATAATATATTATCAAGAGTTCATAATATTAGAAGAGGGAGAGTATCAAATGCTCAATATACCCTGTACAAATGCACTGCTACTTTTGATGAAATCAATGCCTCTCCTAGCATGGAAAGGCATTGATTGGTGCTTAATTCAACTCTACTGGTATGAGAGAACTGTTGATAGGTGTTGAATATGGTGAAGCCTCTATTCTACAGAACAGAGTGAGGTGTTGATACTGTACTACTAGCAATGTGTTTGATAAATGCATTCCAGTTAGATACTCTCTCTTACTACTATCAAGAGTGAATAATAAAAGATTATTCACTCTTGCTACTATATTATGAACTCTTGATAATATGAGATAAGCATAAGTAGTTGTGGTTTTGTAACTCTATAAATGAATGTTTGATTACTGTTCTGCACTTTGTACAGACTTTTGTAGTAGTTCAATGAATTGTTACATATGAAGTTATATGAGGGTATAGTCAGCCAGGGAAGAACAGTTAGAGCTTCCTGTCCCTGAAGTTCACACCAACTGGTAGACTTTAAAAATGAGTATGAGTAATGAGTAGCAATACCTTACTACTCTCCTGTCTCATCTTTCCTTCCAGTTTTATCAAATATCAGATAGTGAAGTAATGTATTCAAGCAATCATTGATGAAATCTTGCACAGTCTCTTCAAATGGGATTGTAACTTTTATTGTAGCTAGCTGCTGCAGATTAATGTGCTGGAGTATGTGTGTGTACTTCTTCTTGCAGTAACAGTTCTTGAAATTCAAAGGGTTAAGTATACAGAGCTTGAAATTATAAAAGGAAGTGCTCTTATGCCTGCATGGCACATAAAATGTCTAGCTGGCTTCCCTTATGCTCATATTTTTCAATGTCAATATTATGATTATGATACATTGTGGTGAAGTAGTTACCTTGAATTTTAGTGTATATTTACACAATGATCTAGTAGTGGTAGTCTTCTTCCTAATTATTGATTTCCTCAATGGTCAAATAACTACCTGTGACTTAATAACAACCAGGACACCTACTGATTACTATTCTTGTTCTGTGTAACTTAACAGTTAGGTATATACATATAGTTACCATGAAGTGTAGTTTTTCTTATATTGTATGTAATAGACAATTTAAACTTTAAACTGTACATTTTCTCTATCCAGAAGCCAATGATAGCAAGCACTTCTCTGTTGAATATATTGGTAGCACTTGTATGTCTGTGTAAAGAGGACAGTAAAACATTGAAACTTGCATAGCATAAAAATGGTTAAATGTGTCCAAACAATCACGCCCCCACTACTCAGAATAACAAACCACAAGTTATATCCTATTTTCTTTACTTACAATTGAAATATGCATAAAAATTTTATGTAGCATCAATAAGTAAAATAGAATTTTATGAATACAATGGGTTCAGTTTTGCTGAGCAGGTCACAAATAACGTATTGACACTTGTTAACACAATTATGTATCGGTATACTGGCCTTCCTAAACTATAGGATCACCCAAAAGGGTTTAATAGATATGAGCACATATACCAAACTCAATAGTCCACTATAATTATTTATTATGGCTTTACTGCACAAGTGTTGAAGGTGCACCTGGTCCTACAACCTGTTTAAAGATGTTTTTATATTAAGTGGCCATTATTATCATATGGAGGTGTGCTGAACTGTGTTATATAGATTACAAGTATGCACATGTTCACTTCAACTTTACTCATTAATGCAATAAGATAAGCTAAGAATTTGCACCATTCTCCCCCACATATTGCATTATGGGTAATTACAAATATAATTTCTACCAACAAGTACTATGGCTGGAGAGACAGTGGCAGCAGAAGGGGGGGGGGGTTACAGGGGCTAAAGCCCAGCCCAACATTCAAAAAGCAGGGGCAGAACCCTCCCTAATGTGTTTTATGATGTCATAAGGTGTATCATGTGATCAACATTGCATACACTTGTAAGTATGCATACAGGATTACTGTAGCGACTAATAATTCAAGTATTTAATGTTGAATTATAGCAATGCTTACTTGCTATATGACTATTTATCAAGCATTACTGTGATTAAGATTATTGCCTCCAGATTCAATCTCATAGCACTTATTTTTCAAACATTTTCTGGGCCCCCTAGAGGGAGAGCATGCTTTGTATACCCTGAGTGCACTTTGCGCACTGTGCATGTATACCTACAATATATAGCTATGTATACACAGCCCCCCCAAGCTTTCATACCTTCCTCCACCACTGAGAGTTCGTATGAAGCAAAAAAGTTGCCACTAATTTTTTGGTATTGTGGTTTCCTAGGAAAGAAAAGTCTACTTCACACAAATGATTTATTATACTTTGATGTAGCCCTCATCACTACCTACAGTATTTGATAATCATTGACATGTGTTGCAGCGAATCATTCATATTTATAATTAGTCAATCATGTCAACTTGGTGCTCAAATGTTATTATATACATAGTTTAGCAGGTGGGATATAATTTTGGTACATAAAGCCTATTGTCATATACATAGTTTAGCAGGTGGGATATAATTTTGGTACATAAAGCCTATTGTCAGACAGTTAATTTGGTAAACTGATGGATTCCTGATTTGCTGGCATCAGCCATTGTGCCCAGGAATTTTGTGATGTGGATGATGATCATGAAGTACAGTAATTTTTATCATCATGTCTCCACTGTATTCACATATTGGTATTGATCACATGTTTATAGGCTTGAATGATCCATACTATGACTTCATCTAAATGGTCTCTTCACACCTACCAGGTAACACAATTTCTATGGCATCTTTGATATGAGGATACTATCTGTTTGTGCCACACATCTGCTTGAGGTTTGATGTACTGTAGTCCTCATCAGTAGGTCAACAAGTGTGGACTAAAATGGTTACTTTTTACAACCGCACTCCTTAGATATGCATATATATATATATACAATTCATAGTAGTTGTGGTTTTGTAGCTCTTTAAAAGAGCGTTTGATTACTGTTCTGCATGTTGTACAGACTTTTGTAGTACTGTAGTTCAATGAACTGTTACATATGAAGTTATGTGATGGTATAGTCAGCCAGGGAAGAACAGTTAGAGCCTCCTGTCCCTGAAGTTCACGCCGACTGGTAGACTTTAAAAATGAGTAATGAGTAGCAATACCTTACTACTCTCCTTTCTCATCTTTCCTTCCAGTTTTATCAAGTATCAGATAGTGAAGTAGTGTATCCAAGGAATCATTGATGAAATCTTGTAAAGTCTCTTCAAATGGGATTGTAACTTTTATTGTAGCTAGCTGCTGCAGCTACATACAATATACTACAGTATTGTATTTGTGCTAAAGTATGTGTGTGTACTTCTTCTTACAGTAGCAGGTTTTGAAATTCAAAGGGTTAAGTATACAGAGCTTGAAATTATAAAAGGAAGTGCTCTTATGCCTGTGTACAAGATTGCATGGCACATAAAATGTCTAGTTGGCTTCCCTTATGCTCTTATGTTTCAATGTCAATATGATACATTGTGGTTAGGTAGCTACCTTGAATTTTATCGTTTATTTACACAATGATCTAGTAGTGGTAGTCTTCTTCCTAATTATTAATGTCCTCGGTAGTTAAGTAACTACCTGTGACTTCATAGCAACCAGGACACCTACTGATTGCTATTCTTGTTCTGTGTAACTTAGCAGTTAGGTGTACTATGAAGTGTTATACTGTATGTAATAGACAATTTAAACTTGGAAAGAACATGCTGCTATCATGGAGTAGACTATGGGTACTAACCATACTACTTAGCACAAATGTGTTGAACAATCCACAACAGTAGTTCATGACAGGGGAATTTTTGCAAACTTTCAATAGAGCAGCCACTTAAAAACCATTACAAAGCTGACTTGGCTATGTAAAAGCTCTCAGAAGATTTATCATCAATCATTGAACTTAAACAAATAAGAGTTGCGTGAAATTTGGGGATGTTCAAAAATCATAAATAATTAATTAGCTTAACAACATGGAAACATCATTATAGTCTTAGACTAGTCCTGCAGCAGCCCAGCTTTTGTGAGCCATGCTCACTTATTGCTATTGTTGTGCTACTGTCTGTATGTATTAGCTAGTGGAGCATCAGTTGTAGTCCATAGGATGGTGTGGGTTGTAGTCCATAGGATGGTATGCACAAAGCCATGTCCATTCGGTGAAGGCATGCCCACTAATAGTGTATGTATGTGTCATAAATTAGCCTTGCAGCAGTCCACTTTTTGTGAGCCATACCCACACTCAGTGTTGGGCAAGTTACTTTGTAAAAGTAACTAGTTACATATTACATATTACTTGCAAATGAACTATTTAGTTACAGTTACATATTACCCATAAAATAAAGTAACTGTAATAATATTACATATTATATTACTTTGTGCCCACAGCCTTAAGCTGTCACGTGTGAAACTACCACCTTATCACGTGACATGATTGCGTTGTTGGACAATATGCAAATTTTGGTAATAAGTAAGAAGCTGGTGAATAAGCTTCATTCAGTAGGCCTCGTTACTTCGTTGTGGCTAGGCGTTACTCAGAGGATAACTAACGAGATTAGTAACTTCGTTACTTGTAGTAATAATCCCATCCATGCAAAAACAGCTTATAGCTGTAAAAAAAGTGCGCGCGTCCAAGTAAAGCAGAGTTAACTGCGACAAAAAGTAATGATATCATAATGCGGCCATGTGCGAGGTGTGCAAGTTGTAAAATTAATATTAGCTAATCAGATAATACAATGTTATTGTTAAAGTGTTAATGAGAACTATGTGATGCTGCTAGTTTTTAAGTGTGTGAGCATCTTCATAAATGCCACATAAATTTAATTCTCAATAAAGCAATGTGTATAGATTCTCTGATAGTAATAAATAATTTGAGTTTGGCCACCTTCCCTTTGTTCGTAGCATTGCCGTATACAGGAAAGGCGGCCAAACTCAAACTATTTATTACTATCAGAGAATCTATACACATTGCTTTATTGAGAATTAAATTTATGTGGCATTTATGAAGATGCTCACCAGTGTTGGGCAAGTTACTTTTTAAAAGTAACTAGTTACATATTACATATTACTTGCAACTGAACTATTTAGTTACAGTTACATATTACCCATAAAATAAAGTAACTGTAATAATATTACATATTATATTACTTTGTGTCCACAGCCTTAAGCTGTCACGTGTGAAACTACCACCTTATCACGTGACATGATTGCGTTGTTGGGCAATGTGCAAATGTTGGTTATAAGTAAGAAGCTAGTGAATAAGCTTCATTCAGTAGGCTTCATTACTCCGTTGTGGCTAGACGTTACTCAGAGGATTACTAACGAGATTAGTAACTTCGTTACTTGTAGTAATAATATTACGTAATATTAGATTCGTTACAGTAACTATATTACTTAGGTAACGCGTTACACTTGTAAGTAAAGTAACTTGAGTTATGTTACCTGTTTTTATAGTGTATTTCGTTATATTACTTTGTTACCACAAAAGTAATAATATTACGTAACGCGATACATAAGTAGCGCGTTACTCCCAACACTGCAGATTATTTGCATAGCCCCATCACCTTGCCTGGTGGTGCCACCTAGTTACCTGCTAAGAATAATTACTAGCTCATCTCTATACAGCTGTTAGCACTATAGTGCTAAAGCAATAAAGGAAAACACCTACGCTACAAGAATAGCTTTTATCACGCTGTATCACTGCTAGTACGGCATGTATCGTAAGTGTATTCTAATTGATTAGTGCATGCGCTAGTGTCATGACTTGTCAGGAAGAGCCAGCAGTAGCAGTTGTAGCTCGATAGTGGTGTCTCCAGTGTTGCAAGAGATGGATAATTCCTGGATTATTGTTTAAAAGCTGTTTCCAGCTCAGTCCAGTCCAGTCCGTGGAATAAAGTAGGCCAAGAAGCCAATGATAGCAAGCACTTCTCCGTTGAATATATCGGTAGCACTTGTATGTCTGTGTAAAGAGGACAGTAAAAAATTAAAACTTGCATAGTATAAAAATGTTTAAATGTGTCCAAACAATCACGCCCCCACTACTCAGAATAACAAACCACAAGTTATATCCTGTTTGCTTTACTTACAATTGAAATATGCATAAAAATTTTATGTAGCATCAATAAGTAAAATAGAATTTTATTAATAATATGAGTTCAGTTTTGCTGAGCAGGTCACAAATAATGTGTTAACACTTGTCAACATCATTGTGTATCAGTATACGTACTGGCCTTCCTAAACTGTAGGATCACCCAAGTCCATCAAGGGTTTAGAAAGATATGAGCACACACATATATCAGGGGCGGATCCAGAGTTTGGAAAGAGGGGGGGCACCTTGCTGAAAATGAAGACCAAAAAAAAAAGGTCACAACAATAATAGCTAGTGATCCTTTACCAAATATATCACGTCTGTTATGTAAAATAAAATCCTATTTATAGCTTCATAGGTAAGCTACACTGCCTCATGAACATTGTGACTGCTTTATTAGAGTAACTGACTGCTCTATTAGAGTATCTCGATCTTGTATGCAATTTCTTGAAGGGGGGGGGGGGGGGGGGGGGCATTTGCCCCAAATGCCCCATCCTGGATCCGCCATTGTATATATACCAAACTCAGTAGTCCACTACAATTATTTATTAGCACAAGTGCTAAGGGTGGTCTGTAGGACACCTGGTCATATACAACCGATGTTATTATATTAAATGGCCATTATTGTCATATGGAGGTGTGCTGACTGTGTCATGTAGATTACAAGTATGTACATGTTCACTTCAACTTTACTCACCAATGCAATAAGCTAAGAATTTGCACCATTCTCCCCCACATAGTGCATTATGGGTATTTATGTAATAATTTTCTACCAATGGCTGGAGAGTTGGTATGAAGCAAAGAAGTTGCTACAAATTTTTGGTATTGTGGTTTCCTAGGAAAGAAAAGTCTACTTCACACAAATGATTTGTTACTTTGATGTAGCTAGCACTTTGAAGTCTCACCTTACTGCTGAATGGATAGTGCATGTTAGGCAATACATCAAGACTCACGGTAGTGAGTTAGTCTCGCGTGCCAGACAGTTTGTGTGGGGGCGGCAAATAAACCGTCTGGTCACTGTTGCACACATTCCGGGACCACTGCCGGAATGTTGGCAGAGCCAATCAGATCGCTTCGCGGACTCTGTGACGAAACAAACACTAAATAATTCAAATTCTTCGTGTAATAAAGAACTGAATCTCGGCTACAAATTACTTTTTCAAAAATTTAACAACGCCATGGGTTTAGGATCTTTGTTTCCCTAGTACAGGGCTCTTAAAAGCGTTGGTATAAGAACGATTATGGTTCACTACGGATTTGTGAAACGGCGGAATTGTAGAGGAAGACGTTCAGCAATGTTTCGAATACGTCACCAGGACAATATCAGTACAATTATCGTCTTAGTCTGCCCGGCTGCTCACAGAGGTGATTGGAACGATTATTACATCATCCTTGGCGCAAAACAATGCCGTGATGTAATCTAATTGCATTCCAGTGAGTTCACGGAAAGTGTGCAACAGTGACCAGACGGTTTATTTGCCGCCCCCACACAAACCGTCTGGCACGCGAGACTAGTAGTGAGTCGCGCGGCCAGTAAAGCAGAAACGCGCGCCGCAGACAATAAATGACCAGACCACTAGCTACGTGGGGATTTTACAAGAACAAACGTTGTCAAATTCGGCCTTCCTGTAATCCACCCGTCACTTACGCTATCCCTCTGAAACTCTGGAGTTGAACTCATCGTGTCACTAGTAACTACCACACAAGCAGTGAAGCAAATCCATGCCGATTGTTTCGTGATCGAGGTTGCCGACATCAAAGGGGAAGTTTCATTTTTTTTTTTTATCGCATGCGGTTAGACGCAACCGCAGGTGTATGCCTTGCATTCCTTTGTCCATTCCGAACATTGATCGCCCTGTTATCGCTTCAGTATTCACTCAATCACCTCAAGATTCACATCATCGATTTCACCATACATGATTACCCTACAGTCGTGATTTCAGCACCAAACGAAGTTTCAGTCGTCCTCAGTCGACCTAGAGGCCAAATACAAATCCCAGCGGATTGTTGTTTTCCGCAATACTCGCTTGGCATGTAGGGCAATGTGTCTTTAAACTGTTCTGAAAGTTTCGTTCAGATTGAAACATTTGTTTTCGAGAATGGCTAGTTTGAATTTAGTCGCCCCCACGTCATTTGCTCTCTAAGAATTTTACTCGGAATTTAAAGAATGACGCAGAGCACAACTGCGGTCACTGGGTATTGATGAAGTGGCGCTCTATGTAGTTAATCAGTACATATAGCCACCAAGAAGTGTGCTGCCATAGATTATATAGTCCATAGATATAATCTATGGTGCTGCATACCATCCTTCGTTTTGAAATTAGTCGCCCCCACATAATTTGTCCCTCTAGGGGCGCGGCTTAAAGAATGACACAAGAGTACAACTGCGGTTACCAGTTGTTGACACAAGCTTGAGTAATTAGCACATGTAGCTAGCTTAAAAGGAAGTGTGCAAAATCGCCTAATACAATTGTCACCATGCATTATTGCATTTTATAGCACCCCCACACAAAATTACACATGTAATTACAACATACAGAGGAGACACATGAATACCAAACACTTTTCACAACAATAATGTAAGAATTGTACAATAATGACTGTAATATAACTGCTATGCAAATGTTTTCCAGTGGCCCACCATGGTAGCAAGTCTCACATGACGGCATGTATATTCATCCAAACACAATGGGAGTAACAAGTAAGTATGATGACAACAAGTTGGTATGACTCCATTTGTAGAATCCAGATGAGTGGTGTGGCTCCAGTATGTCTAAACAGTTAACAAACATTCCTGTTATAAATACGTGCTAGAGTTGCAATATTATAGTATAGTATTTAAATGCAATAATACATAGTCTCCATTGCATCACTATCAAATGACACTAAGTGGAGGATATTGTTGCATCTCTAGTATGTACACTCTATCAGTACAACCTATCTTAATGGCCACTAGTATAGAAAGACAACCACTCTTGAAAAGCCAATTCCAATTGAGAATTTATACACTGTTACTTGCTGAATGAGTGAAGGTGGCAATAAACAAGTTCCACCGTAATTTATACACGTGATCTGATCCTGTATATTCTGTCAGTGGATGAGATCCACTTGGCCAGGACAAAATGTGACTCAAGTACCCTGGATGATCCATACTCAACCAACTTATGACCCAGTGGCACAATGGAACTGACTATTTATAATTTCTAAGATGTGTGGATGTGTGGACACATTACAACACATTACATGTACATACAAGACATGCTACGTACTGTTTTAGCATTTCAAGTCACCACATTATACACGTACCAGTCAACAATGCTTCATAGTGCCCATCAGTAAACCTGAAGAAAAGTTACGAAAAATAAAAATTCACATAAGTACAATGAAACTTCATTAATATGGCAGGCTGTGGGACCAAAAAATTTGGCCTGAATAACAAGGTGGTCTTATTAATGAGGTCATAAGTAATGCTTAGCTATATTTGGGACCTACTAGAGGTGGCCAATATAATGAGGTGGTCTTATTAAAGAGGTGGCCACTAAGTGAGGTTTCACTGTACACATAGTTCACAATATTAATGGTTAACAATATACACTGAAACCTGCAGGTCACTTCTTGTGGAAGATTGCTCTCTACACAAAATGACACATTCAGAGATTGTATTTAGATGGATGATACAGTAACGCATTGTGACTTCAATACTCGTGATGTGTCACTGCTAGGCAGCAACCATATACACGGCACTACCACATCGCACTTGCTCGCACACACAATTTTGCTAAAGATTTTACAAATTGATAATTAAGGGGTGTGGCAACTAGCTGTTTTGCTCGCAAGACTGTGTGGCAGCTGCTTCCCTTCTGTACAAGTGGCCACCAAGACAGGTCCACTGTGGATGAAAGCCAGGCATTTGATATTTGGTATTTCATGTGTTGAAGACATTCCAGGGCTTCTGGTAGTCTCAAATCTCACCACAGTTTAACTCAGGCAGTGTTGTGGTCACCACTAAACTACTGGAATGCTGTGTTATGTTCATCTTATGCTTGGCTACTATATTGTAGAACTGAAATGGATACTCTGAAAAATATATCCTATGGATAATGACTTCATCACTTTCTTCACCAGGAGCTTATAAGGACCAATAGTGAAACTTTTTACACTTGGGGCTGACAGTCAACTGCCTATGTCTGAAGCAGTGCTTTTGGTGCTCTAACAGATTGGCTGCCCCCTTGCTGCCAGCACTCACTGTCTCATACGCTGTCATACACTAAATCCATCTCTATAGCTAGTTAGAACAGCATGCTTCTTACCTTTTTTTAAGGCCGCATAATGCAGCCACCTCTTTAAAAGGCAAGGTTAGAAAATTTTGTCCCTACGGCCTGAATAATGACCAGTTTTCACTGTACTATTAGTGATTAGTGATCATGGGGGATTATTTATTAAGATACTAAGATATACAAACGCTACAACCTCTAAATGTAGCAGTAAATTTTTTACCCTGGTCCAATGTCTCGTAATAATCGTGACTTCGTGAGAGACTCTACTGTGACAAATACATGTTTATCATGATAATTATATGTGCTAATCGCCTTTTACAATTAAGTTTTACAACACAAATACATGTATAGTTAAACTCACCAATTGCGACTAAATCCCTCCAACACGAAAAGACAAGTAATGAGACAACCTTGGAGACAACAGCCACACAAGCCTATTCTGGTGCGTTTATGTAGTATAGCAATATAAATTTTAAAGGCGTTTATTTACAACAGGACATAATTATGCGCCCCTCTATTGTCTCTGTACATACTTGCCTTTTCTTTACTATTCTCATTTCATTTCACAAGATCTCTTGGCAGGGGCGTAGCTTCTTCACTTGAATTAGTCAATGCTTGAAGTAGATCGAGATACTCTAATAGAACAGTCACATTTCTACAAGTGCCATATTTTTATATTGTAAAGTCTGTAAGTAGCTAGTAATTTAAACTATACAATCCAATGCTAAGCAGAAGTTGTAACTATGCTAAACATTGATTGCTGTGTTACAGCTGTTTTGTGACTGCTCTAATAGAGTATCTTGATCGTTTCAATGCAGTACAAGATGAAAGGCAAAGTGTTGTTAAGGGTTTACTAGTTTAAATGGGTGTTAGTTGACTGCAGTTGCATGCCACTAACAGGGCCGTCCAGAGAAATTAGAGGGCCCAGGGAAAAGAGTTAAAGAGGGGCCCAGGAGCAAGGAAGGGTCTAGATCCTGACTGCTCTATTAGAGTATATCGATCTTTCTTTAAACAGGTATTCAAGTGGCCCCTTTCGGGCTGTGGTAGGGGGAAAAATACCCCAGTTACCCCCAATGTGGGCGGCCCTGGCCACTAAAATTACAGTTATATTTTAATATTCTGTCACTGTAATCTGGGGTTTCTGTCAAAAACCATGGAAACTCACCTACTGTTATCAACAGTGCATTGCTTATTCTATCAAAAAGTATTGAAATCCCATCCAAAAACAGCTTATAGCTGTAAAAAAAGTGCGCGTCCAAGTAAAGCAGAGTTAACTGCGACAAAAAGTAATGATATCATAATGCGGCCATGTGCGAGGTGTGCAAGTTGTAAAATTAATATTAGCTAATCAGATAATACAATGTTATTGTTAAAGTGTTAATGAGAACTATGTGATGCTGCTAGTTTTTAAGTGTGTGAGCATCTTCATAAATGCCACATAAATTTAATTCTCAATAAAGCAATGTGTATAGATTCTCTGATAGTAATAAATAGTTTGAGTTTGGCCGCCTTTCCTGTATACAGCAATGCTACAAACAAAGGAAAGGTGGCCAAACTCAAACTATTTATTACTATCAGAGAATCTATACACATTGCTTTATTGAGAATTAAATTTATGTGGCATTTATGAAGATGCTCACACACTTAAAAACTAGCAGCATCACATAGTTCTCATTAACACTTTAACAATAACATTGTATTATCTGATTAGCTAATATTAATTTTACAACTTGCACACCTCGCACATGGCCGCATTATGATATCATTACTTTTTGTCGCAGTTAACTCTGCTTTACTTGGACGCGCACTTTTTTTACAGCTATAAGCTGTTTTTGGATGGGATTATATCTACATATATATGTCCTCATCACTACCTATTTGATAATCACTGACATGTGTAGCAGCGAATCATTCGTATTGATAATTAGTCAATCATGTCAACCTGGTGCTCAAATGTTATTGTATAGCTACATGGTTTAGTAGGTGAGATATAGTTTTGGTACATAAAGCATATTGTCAGACTGTTAATTTGGTGAATGGATTCCTGATTTGCTGGCATCAGCCATTGTGTGCCCGGGAATTTATTTGGTGCATTTTAGGTTGCCATTTTGCTAAAGTAAGTTCTCACCAATTAATCCATGAATAGTCTAGTAATGCCAGCACACATTATATAAAATAATTTTTACCACTAGATGTACATGCTATTGTTATTGTTGTTATTATCAATTTTGTCAAAAGACCGGGTTGTACAAAAGGACAAGCCTGTAGGCGTACTTCCCACAAAAAGCACATACACACCAGAAATTACAAAAACAATGACATAAGCAAATACACCTGTAAAACAAAACTACTACAAGAACAAAAATAAATACTAACAAAACAAGAACATTAAGTATACAGAAGATTCAAAAAAGAAAACGACGGAGGGCTAAACAGAACAAGGGTGGCTGTTTAATTCGCAGGATGGTATGGGGTATGGTATTCCACAGAAATGGGCTGTTCACAAAGAAAGAGTAACGAAACGAATTGATAGACGATGTCACAGGCCGGAGAGATAGAGGGTGACACCTTGTGGGAGCTTGGGACAACTGAAAATGTTCACTAAATGGTAAGGAATTCCTGTGGTAGAGACTATCATGAATGCAACAAATAGTAAAGTAGTTGTGACGCTGTTGAATGGTAGGCCACTTTAATGCTTGGATGCATTCGTCAGAAGACTGTGTTATCTGTCCTTTGTAATAACATGTGGCCAAGTATGTCATGCTTCATTGACAGAATGTATGATAGTAAAATTCCCAGACACACTGTCTTGTGACATCAAGCTAAGATGATGATTGGAATTTTGCATTTACATTGGCATGTTTGAAATAAAAATTCATGTGACTCAATTTATTAAAGAACATCATTGAAACTTTTAGAAATTTCTGTTGTGTATTCTCAACACCATTACTGAAAAGTAGCAATGACATCACTAAGAAAGGTATTTGTCTGTCTATATTATTGTTGACAGGTTATTGTGGTGATAATATTTTACATTTTTCTTTAGCTTGTAGCTAGCGCTGATACAACATTCTGTGTAAGGTGGATGATGAGGTACAGTAACTGTTATCATCATGTCTCCGCTGTATTCACATATTGGTATTGATCACATGTTTATAGGCTTGAATGATCCATACTGTTGTGATTCATTCTATGACTTCATTTATATGGTCTCTTCACACCCACCAGGTAACACAATTTCTATGGCATCTTTGATATGATATGAGAATGCTATATCTGTATATGCTGACTGAGCCCCCACATCTGGTTTTATATGCTTGAGTAGTGTGTGGTACTCATCAGTAGGTCATCAAGTATGGGTTAAAATGGACACTATTTGCAGCCACAAACCTCAGATGTATCCCGTGATCCCAAATATAGTGAAAGATAAAAAGGAGTAACAGTGAGACATACTTATTACTCTCCTTTCTTATCTTTCCTTCCAGTTTTAACAAGTATCAGATAGTGAAGTAGTGTATCCAAGCAATCTTTGATGAAATCTTATACAATGATCTCTTCAATGGGATCGTGATGTGCTTGAGTGTGGATGTATGCTTCTTCGCAGTAGCAGTTTTTGAAATTTGAAGGGTCAAGTGTACAGAACTTGAGAATTGTTTCTATGCTTGTGTGCAAGATTGCATGGCACATAAAGTTTCAATTGCTTTATGTTCCTATTTTTCAATGCCAATAATGTGATTTAAGATTCTTTCCATATTGATTAGGCAGCTTTACGAGTACATCAATTCTAACTACAAGGCTCTTTCACCACCTCCATCTTTTGTTCTTTTAAAGAACATCCTATTGGCGACTACAAGCAGCCTAAATCATATCGCATCTTCACAAAACCTCTTTCACGCATTACGGTATCTATGGTAACTCCAAAACCAACGTCACAAATATTTAGTAATTACAACAACACAATCTGATTGGTGTTACCTGTTTTCGGTAACGCGCTACAAATTTTGAATGCTAGAGTGACCAGACCCTTCCTCTTTATGCGAAGGGGCGGGCGCTGCCAGACTAGTATTGGTCCATAACTGGAATTTTTGCAAATCCCTAATAGAGCAGTCAACTAAAAACCACCTCAGAAAGTAGCTTGGACATGTAACAAATCTCAGAAGACTTATTATCACTCACTTATGTAACTTAGACACATGGTGTAACTTGGTGTTACTATGATAAAAAAGGGCTGGGTGAAATTTGGGGACATGCAAAAATGCAAATTTTGACCATATTGTTCATCTTCATAACATTTACAAGCCTACAGCAAAATTCATGCAATTGTACTGATACCAATATCGGTATCAGTATTGATGCTAATACTAATGGTAATGGTATCAGATCGGTATTGGTAATACTGACAAATGGCTACAGATGCCACAAGGGGTAGCCAGCGCCCACGCAAAAACCCAATATGGTGTACGAGAGTCCCAATATTTAAGTATTTCAAAATATTCCTGTATTTAAAATATATTTGGTAATACAATATAATTCTATTTTCGGTGACATTTTTACCTCGAGGTTTTGTAAAGGACACCTGAGAGAGTAGCTGGGAACTTCAGATGAGACATAGGTGTACTTTTGCACTGTCGATTTGAAACGTTGTATAGAGCAGCGACCGTAATTGAACTCATGAATGAATGAAAATGAGAATAATCTATTTTGTACGTAAATCGGGATTTGGGATTTCTAAATATTTAACGGATTTCTAATTGGATTTCTCAGATAGTGTACGAAAGCCCCAAGACGTTGGCTACCCCTTGAGATGCCACCCTACTGAGACACTCAACACATTTATTGTATCTTCAACCATCTCTAGCTAAGTTTCCAGGTCGGTTGGGCTAACAAAGTAGTGAATACAAAGCCTTAGAGAAGTTTTCGTGGGCGTTGGCGACCCCTTGAGCCTTAGTTACTCTTTTCCAAGTATTGTCACAATTGCTCCGTGTGTATTCTAATGTATTAGAGCAGGTGAATCTTTTGTGATTAAATGGTAGTGCAGTTAAGTTGTTCCTCAGAAAAAAGTGACTACTTGGCTTGTTTTTTCATGAAAAAGTTTGGTTGCAAGGCTGTAGCTAACAAATATTATCAGTCGCCCACGCAATTAATTACCTATTTCAAGAAAACTACCTTATATTAAGCGGCATTTAGTAATCCACAATGGTGTTTAGCATGAATACTTGACTGAACTGAGATATCATCACTTTTCCCAATCTGATATTTTAACAACTAGCTAGCTATGTATCATATAGCTAACAGTGAATTTTTTGTATCACTTAGTATTAAGCTTCAATGCTTAGTATCAGTAGCGGAATCTAGCTAGCTTCCCTTATCTTCCTGTTTTTTCAATGTCAATATGTAATTTAAACTGACTATGATATGTTCATTACATTGTGGTGAGGTAGTTACCTTGAATTTACACAATGATCTGGTAGTTTTAATAATCATTGAATTGTACAGCAACTAGGACATCTACTGGGTTACCATTATTGTTCTGTGTACTCTTCCTAATACTTCCTACACACGGTGGTGAGGTAGGTACTATTAAGTGTAGTCTTTCTTTTGATGCAAACAAATCTCCCTGTAGAAAGGTCAGCTAGAAGAAGTCACCTTGTAGAGAGTTCAACTACAAAGAACCATCATGTAGAGAGTTCAGCTGCAAACAAATCACCTGTATAGAGTTCAGCTACAAACAAATCTCCCTGTAGAGAGATCAGCTAGAAGAAGTTTCCTTGTAGAGAGTTCAGCTACAACAAATCACCTTGTAGAAAGATCAGCTAGAAGAAGTTACCTTGTGGAGAGTTCATCTACAAAGAAGCCATCATGTAGAGAGTTCAGCTGCAAAAACATCACCTGTAGAGAGTTCAGCTACAAACAAATCTCCCTGTAGAGAGATCAGCTAGAAGAAATTACCTTGTAGAGAGTTCAGTTACAAAGAAACCACCATGTAGAGAGTTCAGCTGCAAAGAAATCACCCTGTAGAAAATTCAGCCACCAACAAATTGCCCTGTAGAAAGATCAGTTAGAAGAAGTTACCTTGTAGAGAGTTCAGCTACAAAAAAACCATTCTGTAAAGAGCTCAGCTGCAAAAAATCACCTGCACAGAATTCAGCTACAAACAAACCACCCTGTAGAGAGATCAGCTAGAAGAAGTTACTTGTATATTGTTCAGTTATACAAACAATTCACCAAGTAGAGAGAGCAGCAAGAAGAAGTCACTTTGTAGAGTGTTCAGTTACAAAGAAACCACCATGGAGAGTTCTGTAATAAATATAATGTATTATATATATATAATTTGTACATTTACTGATAAAATCAGAAATATTTAAAGTACATCTGCTTCATCTTTTCTTCTTCCTGTGGAAAAGAAAAAAAGACAGGTTAAAAAAGTCCCAAAGCCGGCCTATGGCCGGCTTTGGGGTATACAAATACAAAAAGAAGTGAAATCTAATCCAAAGCAGCCAGCTGTAAAATAAGTGTGCGGCCCTCAAAAAGGCTATGGTGAAAAAAGATGTGAAATCCAAGGTGGTGGCCAAGAAATGGCTGTGATGGTAGGTTAATGGTAAAAATTTTAATAACGGCAATTTAGGTGAATTTTTTGCCAAGACTAAGCGGCACAAAAATTCACCTGAATTGTTGTTATTGAAATTTTTACCATTAACCTACCATCACAGCCATTTCTTGGCCGCCACCTTGGATTTCACATCTTTTTTCACCATAGCCTTTTTGAGGGCCTCACACTTTTTTTTACAGCTGGCTGTTTTGGATTAGATATTTATTACATGCCCATTATTCCCCACAGGGTATTTTTTGCAGCTGATCTCTCTACTGGGTGACTTGAAATGTAGCTGAACTATATACAGGATGGTTTCTTTGTAGCTGAACTCTCTACAAGGTGACCTCTTCTAGCTGGTCTCTCTACAGGGTGATTTGTTTCTAGATGAACTCTCTACAGGTGATTTGTTTGCAGCTAAACTCTCTACATGGTGGTTTCTTGTAGCTGAACTCCCTACATGATGGTTTCTTTGTAGCTGAACTCTCTACAAGGTAACTTCTTCTCTACAGGGTGATTTGTTGTAGTTGAATTCTCTATAAGGTGGTTTGTTTGAGGTTGAACTCTCTACATGGCGGTTTCTTTGTAACTGAACTCTCTACAGAGTGATTTGTTTGCAACTGAACTCTCTACATGATGGTTTCTTTGTAACTGAACACTCTACAAGGTGACTTCTTCTAGCTGATCTTTCTACAGGGTGAATTGTTTGTAGCTGAACTATCTACAAGGTAACTTCTTCTAGCTGATCTATCTACAGGATGATTTGTTTGTACCTGACCTCTCTGCATGATGTTTTCTTTGTAGCTGAACTCTCTACAAGGTGACTTCTTCTAGCTGATCCCTCTACAGGGGGATTTATTTGTAGCTGAATTCTCTACAAGTGATTTATTTGCAGCTGAACTCTTTATGTGGTGGTTTCTTTGTAGCTGAACTCTCTACAAGGTGACCTGTTCTAGCTGATCTCTCTACAAGATGATTTGTTTCTAGCTGAACTTTCTACAGGTGATTTTTGCAGCTAAACACTCTACATGATGGTTTCTTTGTAGCTGAACTCTTTACAAGGTGACTTCTTCTAGCTGAACTCTCTACAGGGTAATTTCTTTGTAGCTGAACTCTCTATATGATGGCTTCTTTGTAACTGAACTCTCTACAAGGTAACTTCTTCTAGCTGATCTTTCTACTGGGTGATTTGTTTGCAGCTAAACTCTCTACATGGTGGTTTCTTTGTTGCTGAACTCTCTACAAGGTGAATTCTTCTACCTGATCTCTCTACAGGGTAATTTGTTTGTAACTGAACTCTGTACAAGTGCGTTTTTGTGGGTGATCTCACTGCAGGTTGATTTGTTTGTAGCTGAACTCACTAAAGGGTGATTTGCTTGTAGCTGAACTCCTTGCATTGTGTCTAGTTTCTAGCTGATCTCTCTACAGTGTGATTTGTTTGTAGCTGATCTCTCTACAAGTTGATTTGTGTGTAGCTGATCTCTCTGCAGGTTGATTAATTTGTAGCCGATCTCTCTACAAGGTAATTTGTTTGTAGCTGAACTGTCTATAAGGTGATTTGTTTGTAGCTGATCTCTCTGCAGGTTGATTTGTTTTAGCTGAACTGTCTATAAGGTGATTTGTTTGTAGCTGATCTCTCTGCAGGTTGATTTGTTTTAGCTGAACTCTCTACAGGGTGATTTACTGGTAGCTAAACTCCTTACATTGTGTCTAATTTCTAGATGATCTCTCTACAGGGTGATTTGTTTGTAGCTGATCTCTCTACAAGTTGCTTTGTGTGTAGCTGATCTTTCTACTGGTTGATTTGTTTGTAGCCGATCTCTCTACAGGGTAATTTGTTTGTAGCTGAACTCTGTACAAGGTGCTTTTTTGTAGGTGATCTCACTGTAGGTTGATTTGTTTGTAACTGAACTCACTAAAGGGTGATTTGCTCGTAGCTGAACTCCTTACATTGTGTCTAGTTTCTAGCTGATCTCTCTACAGGGTGATTTGTTTGTAGCTAATCTCTCTACAAGTTGATTTGAGTGTAGCTGATCTCTCTGCAGGTTGATTAATTTGTAGCCGATCTCTCTACAAGGTAATTTGTTTGTAGCTGAACTGTCTATAAAGTGATTTGTTTGTAGCTGATCTCTCTGCAGGTTGATTTGTTTTAGCTGAACTCTCTACAGGCTGATTTACTTGTAGCTGAACTCCTTACATTGTGTCTAGTTTCTAGCTGATCTCTCTACAGGGTAATTTGTTTGTAGCTGAACTCTCTATAAGGTGATTTGTTTGCAGCTGAACTCTCTACATGGTGGTTTCTTTGTTGCTGAACTCTCTACAGGGTGTTTTGCTTGTAGCTGAACTCTCTACAGAGTGATTTGTTTCTAGCTTATCTCTCTACAGGTTGATTTGTGTGTAACTGATCTCTCTACAAGCTGATTTGTTTGTAGCTAATCTCTCTGCAGGTTGATTTGTTTCTAGCTGATCTCTCTACAAGTTGATTTTGTTTGTTGCTGATCGCTCTAAAAGTTGATTTGTTTGTAGCTGAACTCTCTGCAAAGTGTTTTGTTTGTAGCTGACCTCTCTTCAGGGTGATTTGTTTCTAGCTGATCTCTCTACAGGGTGATTTTTTTGTAGCTGACCTCTCTTCAGGGTGATTTGTTTCTAGCTGATCTCTCTACAGGGTGATTTTTTGTAGCTGACCTCTCATCAGGGTGATTTGTTTCTAGCTGATTGCTCTACAGGTTGATTTGTTTGTAGATGAACTCTCTACAGGGTAATTTGGTTGTAGCTGAACTCCTTACATTGTGTCTAGTTTGTAGCTGATCTCTCTACAGGGTGATTTGTTTGTAGCTGATCTCTATACAAGTTGATTTGTGTGTAGCTGATCTCTCTGCAGGGTGATTTGTATGTAGCCGATCTCTCTACAAGGTAATTTGTTTGTAGCTGAACTATCTATAAGGTGATTTGTTTGTAGCTGATCTCTCTGCAGATTGATTTGTTTTAGCTGAACTCTCTACAGGGTGATTTGTTTCTAGCTTATTTCTCTACAGGTTGATTTGTGTGTAACTGATCTCTCTACAAGCTGATTTGTTTGTAGCTGATCTCTCTAAAGGTTGATTTGTTTGTTGCTGATCGCTCTAAAGGTTGATATGTTTGTAGCTGAACTCTCTGCAAAGTGTTTTGTTTGTAGTTGATCTCTCTACAAGGTGATTTTTTGTAGCTGACCTCTCTTCAGGGTGATTTGTTTCTAGCTGATATCTCTACAGGGTGATTTTTTGTAGTTGACCTCTCTTCAGGGTGATTTGTTTCTAGCTGATCGCTCTACAGGTTGGTTTGTTTGTAGCTGAACTCTCTACAGGGTGATTTGCTTGTAGCTGAACTCCTTACATTGTGTCTAGTTTCTAGCTGATTTCACTACAGGGTGATTTGTTTGTAGCTGATCTCTCTACAAGTTGAATTGTGGGTAGCTGATCTCTCTGCAGGTTGATTTGTTTGTAGCCGATCTCTCTACAAGGTAATTGTTTGTAGCTGAACTGTCTATAAGGTGATTTGTTTGTAGCTGATCTCTCTGCAGGTTGATTTGGTTGGCGCGCCACACCGTGAGTATATTAACAGGAAGAAAGAAAACACATTTTGCACACCTATGTAGCTCTGTGATCCCTACTCCGATTGGAACCAAATTTGCTAGAGAAGTGCCTGCCAGTTAGGGGAGTCTACATACCAAATGTGAAGAAAATCGCTCGAGCCATTTCCGAGATACGAGCGAACTAAATTTTGTTTTACTTTCTTCGTTTTTTTCTTCTTCATTTCGCACACTTCGCTAACTTCGCCATAAAACACGAATTCATGCTCGGATTGGGCTGAAATTTGGCACACGTAAAGGGTTCATTAAGGCGGATCTCCTTACCAACTTTAGTAAGAATTCGATGAACATTCACGGAGTTATGACCGATTATTTGCGTAAAATAAGGTCGAAGGTCTGTCACGGCTACAAGGTAAACCCCTTGGATAGGGCCCTCAACGTGAAAAATGAAGCTGCAAGAAATAAATCCCCTACTATCGTAGTATGTTACTCTTAGCGCCCCATCACTAATACCACCCTTGGTTTGGAACTGAGTTCCCTTGTTGGAGAGACACGCGGATTTTAAATATCTCACGTGATTGATCTTTATTTCGTGCGCTCCAAAGAAGACGTCCAGAGCTCCCAGATTCTGAGTGTGATATCAAGTGTTGTTGGCCTACCAAACCTTGCATAGAAGTGAGTAAAATGTTGCCTGTGTTTTCCACGGAGGCTGACTTTCTGCGGATGGGTCGAGAAAATTTTTCGTTCGAGGTGCTCTACCAGCCAAGAGAAGAGAAGCCAATCCTATCACATAAGATGGTAATGAAGTTGGATGTATAAGTATTCTACACACCAAGTTTGAAAGAGCTGCGACCTTTCTAACCATCTGGCTGGTAGAGATGAAATTTTCAGTGCAACGATCTTCAATGATTTTGGTGGGTTGCCTCCTTCCTACTGTTACAAACTGCCCGGCTTCCTAGGAGCTTTAAATCAGGGGAAGATCCAGAAGAACATCTGAGGCTTCTAAGAAGTGGTCAAATCCTTGACTTTTAAAGTTAAAAGGTCATTGGAAGCTACTACTCTAATAGAACATTCAGTATTCTATTAGAACAACCATGTAGTCACTACATTTACCATCTTCTTTTTATTGTGTCAGTTGAACAGCTGTATAGATTGCTTGGCAAGTGTGCATTTTATGGATGTTTAAATCTTGAAATTTTAACCTTGTGATGATGCAAGTAATGCAGAGTCCAGGATGCTGGAGAGTCTAATAGTATTTGAAATCCATTCATTTGTTATGGAGTAATTATTTTGTATGAGCTAGAGCACTTTATTGCAGGACCAGCTCATTAACTTCGCACTTTACATACCTAGTTTTCTATACGAAAATTAACAACAATAATAATGTATCTTGTGTAACTGCCTAAACAAATAACAACTCAGTAATGCAATATAGCCATAATACCCTAATGCTGCTGTGTATATGGCCTATGAGTTTGTGAAATTATTGATTCATGACTAAGACAGAGGTAAAGCTTCACAGTTTTATCTGTCAATGTGTTCTATTAGTAGAGCTGGGAAATATACTGGTATTGTTAGTAATCTGGTATTTAAGTCATACCGGGTTTGATACTGCCTGTTTTTTTTAATACTGCTATACCGTCTGGGCACTATGGCTTCCCTGTGGGCTTGTTTCATCCCATATTTAGAAGGTAACCAGACATGTGACAATGTTTGTAAGCAGGTGCTGATGTAGTCAGCTACCCAAACTATGTAAGCAAATTTGTTAGTGGTAGTTGGTACCTGAGGCATGCTGAGCTACCATGGGTATTTGGTGTTTTTGTTGAGGTAAATGGCAGTTACTTTAATACTAATGGCTTTTACATCAATACCGTGATATTTAGTAATACCGTGATACCAAGAGTTAATAATAAGAGAGGTACCTATCTGGTACCTACCGTGATACCTATCTTATTATTAACTCTTGGTGATACTTTTTATGGAAGGTATATCGTTTGCTATTTTTTCAATACCACCCAGCACTATCTATTAGAGTAGTTTATTACTTGATAGGTGTGGTAGACCAATAGATTACACACATTTTTGAAGTGTCCTTTTATCATGTTTTGCACAGGTAGTGAAAATAGGGCAGGGAACCACAAGCCATGCATGGTCCCCCAGTTTTGGTGGTCAATTCTTGTAGCAAAAGATCAACGTGCTCTTAATCATTCTAATAGAGCAATCACAAACTGCTTAATTTTTAAAGTGACACCCAAAGTACTGTCGCAGAGCCCTGGGGCATACATCCAGATGGAATCTGTGTCTGTATGGGCTAATTAAAGAACTTTTTACATTCAATTGCAAGTAGGCCTGAGTCAAATATGCTCAAAATTTTGCCCAAAATTCTTTCAGGAATTTCCCTAAATTTTCACCTATTATGCTCATCAGATGTTCCCATTATGCTTGCATTATGCTCTTAGCCAGGTTAGCAACAATTCTGACAATTATCTTTGAACATTTTAATCAGTGAATGCTCTGTTGGATTATTTCACTAAAAGTGACTGTTCTATTAGAGAGTATCAATCTACAATGCATTTGAGTGCTCAGCTTGTAGCATCTATGCACTGACTGTTCTATTGGAGAGTATCAATCTATTTTCATGGAATTAAGCTCCATAGCTTGAAATATCCACCTAATATGCTAGCATTATGCAGCATAGCACTCCAGCCTATTATGCTTTTTATTATGCTGGCATATTTCTTAATTGCAAGTACTTTGTAAGGAGATGTGCGTGGTTGAATAATTCCTTGAACACATTAGTGAATTTTATTGTCCAAAGAACACATTTATCCTGTTGTATTGATTTCTACTTGTCACAGGTCCATATGCATTGGACTGCTCTGTGTAACAACACCCGTTCAAAATAACAAACTTATCTTGAAAATACTCATCAATCTGCAATGTTCTCTGCTATAATGAAGCCAAATTTCTGTTCATTTAGATCTATTAATTTTACATCTCTACCTATGTCATTGTTTCCCTTACCATATCAATGATTGTTTGTTCCATTGATTGCTGTATGAAGCTGTCATCAAAGTTAATAAATGCATGGCTAGAGCAGACTAAAACGTAGCATTACAAATCATTTGGGGTATCAATTCAGCCAACTAGTTTGTAAAGAATAATTGGCTATAAGCTTGCACAATATTTTGAGTATTGATGGATGAGAAACTGATGATTGAGTTTATGTGACGTAATTTATTTAAGCGTATGGTCATGCATATGTATGATTGTTTACTGTAAACTACATGTGTGTAATGTAATAGACTAATCACACAATTTGTTCTTGAAGCGACCTATAGAATGTGAGTAGGTTAATGTACAAGTATATATGGTATGCCTCACTATATAGCTTAATAGGATGTGGGAAATGTATGCAGGAGCTGGAATAAGAAATGAAAGACCTGGCAATTTATCTACTTATTGAGCACAATGCAACTACTGAATATAGATAATTATTATATGAAGGAGTCATTGCAGTGATAAACATGCTTACTTATGCTCATAATTATAAATTTAGCATGTGCTTATTGTACTACACTTGAAAGTTGTTAATACAACTTTATGGTAAAACGGTCTATTCCTCAGGGGCAGCAGAGAAAGGAGGCTGCAACCCCTGTGAAAAGAATTATGGGGGCTTAGCCCCCCTAAAGGTATCTATAGCTGTGATGGAGAGCCTAGCTCAATAGTATCAATAATTTAGATACTATAATAGAGCAGTCAAGATTGAAGTATATACTCTAATAGAGCAGTCACAGTACTCTTAGAGGAGCAGTGTAGCAAGCTGTGTATGTAGTTATAAATAAGGAGATATAGTCTAGTTGGTGGAGGGAAACTATTGCCAGCAGGTAGTACAGTGACCTTTTTTGGTCTTCAACTTACTGTTAGACCATGGTATCATCAATCTAGACTCCCCCTTAAATAATGTCCGCCCTTGCTATTCCTGCCGGCATTAAAATCATAGTGCCAATCATTCCATGAACTATCATTAGATTGACAGCTATCATGGATGATTCAGCTTTGGTGAATGCTTTCCAAAGTAATGTGAGTGAGATGATGAGTATGCAACATAGAACACAGGGAAATGCAACACTCAGTGTGCTGGTCCTAGCATGAGATTAACTACACAGCAGGGGTCTGGAATTCCATCCTAGAACACTTTTGTGCTTTAACACCTTGATTGAGAGTGCTAATGACAAAATGGAAATTGTAATGCTATAAATTAACATTGTACAACTTTTAAAAGTATATACCACATTGTTTCAAATGAAACTATAGCTAGATACACTCCTACAGTTATAACTAAGTGCGTTTGGATAAAAATGTAACTACACATGTCAACAATTAGTGAAAACTAGCAGCGATTCTATCATCATGTACATTGCAGGATGTCTGGGATGCCATCCCTGGAGGACTACTTTACTTGTACATAAAACACCCAACCACACTGCATGAGGATATCAAAGTGCACAATATGCACCTCAAACATTGCAAATTATACATAATTGTGTTCTTCAGTATGATTAAAGCTATAGCCTTTGCCCTAAACATTGAAGAAGTTGCTAGCTAGCTAGGTTATGCAGGATTATTGACATACCGATACACAAGGTTTTTGATCTGAAATTATATTCTACATTATTTACACAATAATATTATAAAGACTGTGCAACTTTTATTAACTAAGCAACTTGTCTACAGCTGTTCAGTTGGTACAACTAATAATAGATGGCAAATGTATAGTGACTATACATGGTTGTTCTAATAGAGTGAATGTTCTATTAGAGTAGTAGCTTCCAATGACCTTTTAACTTTAAAGGTCAAGGATTTGACCACTTCTTAGAAGCCTCAGATGTTCTTCTGGATCTTCCCCTGATTTAAAGCTCCTAGGAAGCCGGGCAGTTTGTAACAGTAGGAAGGAGGCAACCCACCAAAATCATTGAAGATCATTACACTGAAAATTTCATCTCTGCCAGCCAGATGGTTAGAAAGGTCGCAGCTCTTTCAAACTTGGTGTGTAGAATACTTATACATCCAACTTCATTACCATCTTATGTGATAGGATTGGCTTCTCTTCTCTTGGCTGGTAGAGCACCTCGAACGAAAAATTTTCTCGACCCATCCGCAGAAAGTCAGCCTCCGTGGAAAACACAGGCAAAGTTTTACTCACTTCTATGTATGGTTTGGTAGGCCAACAACACTTGATATCACACTCAGAATCTGGGAGCTCTGGACGTCTTCTTTGGAGCGCACGAAATAAAGATCAATCACGTGAGATATTAAAATCCGCGTGTCTCTCCAACAAGGGAACTCAGTTCCAAACCAAGGGTGGTATTAGTGATGGGGCACTAAGGGTAACATACTACGACAGTCGGGGATTTGTTTCTTGCTACTTCATTTTTCACGTTGCGGACTGTAACGAAAATTTTGGTCCGGGGCAAAAATCGGTCCGGCCGGACCATTTTCAGTCGACCAAATTTAGTCCGCCCGGACCATTTTTAGCATCCGAAATTGGTCCGACCTGACCAAAATTGGTCCGGCCCAAACCTAGTTGGCCACATGCACTCCTGACCTCTCGGCCAATATTGGTAGACCAAAATGGGTCCGCGTGGACCACTAACGCATGCAGCCAATGATGCATAGCTATAAATTGTTTGTGACGGAACACTGCAGCCGACTTAGCTATAGCTATTCTCATTTATCAATCTCGAATAATGAGCATTGCAGGCATTATCACTGCATGGATTTGTGCTTAAAAGGTTATCCAACAAGGGCACGGATCATTGCATGTACAGGATCAGCTAGCCGCATTGGAGGTGCTTAAGATCGAGATACTCTAATAGAGCAGTCACCTATAACATTCATCACCAGGCACTGATCCAGAAATAAATGAAGATAGGTGGCTACCCAGCCTGGCCCAGATTTTAAGTTGAGAGTCCTAAATGTCTTAATATTTATATACATCAGGAAAAGCTGACACTGCATGTTATTGTTTGGCTTGTACAGTGAAGCGCATGCACAGTAGCATGTGCACTGTGCTCTTATGCACATATAATGTCTGATCATGAGTTAACACTAATGGTTAGAACAATACATCTGTAACACTCACATGTGTACATACTGCACATTCCTCTCTGTCATATGTGATGTGTAGGAGATGATAGTTTAAGTTTACTCCATTGAATAACTAAATGTGAACTATCATCTCCTACTAATGACATGCCCCACAGGAAGAAACATCACCTTATAAAGGTTATAGCTATAATATTCTCAGTATGTTTTTTTACTACTTAGCCAACTTAAAATTTTGAGGCATGCAGTTGCATTATTCCACAGCCTTAGGGTGAGTTGCTGCAGACATAAAAGTAAAATTGACTCCTAAAGCAGACCCCATATTTTCCTTCAAGAAGTCCTCTGCCTGGTGATAGTTAATACTGCCCATGATCATAGATAAATTCATGTATACTGCTACCATCTACTGTAAGGTTATAGCCAGCTAGCATTGGAATCTGATGCAATGTCAGGGGCGGATCCAGAGTTTCGAAAGAGGGGGGGGGGGGGCACCTTTCTGAAAAACAGTTGAAGACCAAAAAAAACTTGCTGAAAACCAGTTGAAGACCAAAAAAAAAAAAAAAAAAAAAGGTCACAACAATAATAGCTAGTTATCCTTACCTACTATATCACGTCTGTTATGTAAAATAAAATCCTATTTGTAGCTTCATAGGTAAGCTACACTGCCTCATGAACATTGTGACTGCTTTATTAGAGTAATTGACTGCTCTATTAGAGTATATCGATCTTGTATGCAATTTCTTGAGGGGGGGGGGGGGGGGGGGGGCATTTGCCCCAAATGCCCCATCCTGGATCCGCCACTGAATGTAGGGATTTAGTTCATATTGATATAACAAAAGTGTTCATGATCAGTAATATTTTAAATAATGCATGTCTGAGTGGCTACAAGGCCATGCATGGTGGGTGGCTAGCCACCTCATCCACCCCTCTGGATCAGTCCCTGAAATAATATGTGTATCTGTTTATGACAATGCATGCATGGGTATTCCCAGATTAATAAAAAACTGACCAAGGGTCAGAATTAACAAATTAAATTCAGAGCTATATATACAGAAGTTGAAGATAAGACATGTTTTAATGATAGATTTTATATATTGTTTACCATCCTCAAGTATAAGTGATCCAGCATAGGTTGGTGATTTCCATCATGTTTCTATAGTTGTTTGTCATAATCAACACAAACAGGCTAGATGAAAGATTCAACCAAACACTGCAGAGCTGATGATGCTTGTGAAGTTTATTGAACATTTTAAAAAAAAATTTAATTGGTAATTTATATCAATAATACAAGAAAAGGTTTTCACATTCAAACAGTGGTTGAACATATAAAAACGTACTTGGGAAGAATATTTTGATACCTGTGTTTTTGCATGCAACATTGACCACCATGAATCCAGCATTGACCATGCATTTGAGTTGATGTATGCTGGAAGAAAACCTCTACTTCCCAGCAAGTTATTGACATGGAGAAGAAGAATGCAGGACTTTTATCATACCACACTACTTTAAATTAAAACAGCATTAATTTTGTGACTGTGTTCATCGCTGCATATATAGCTATATGACATGGAATTTAGTTTCTAGCTACTATATGCATTTTCCGTAAATCAACTCGGGAAATTAAACTACGCTACTCATTTCTATAGTTTCCAGGCTAAGTCGGTTGCAGTGATCCATCACAATATACTTAGCACAGACCGACCTGTCCACACAATGCCGGGTACACCCGCGGACCAACCAAAATTGGTCCAGGTGGTCAGGGGGTGCATGTGGCCAACAAAGTTTGGGCCGGACCAAATTTAGTCAGGCCGGACCAATTTTGGATGCCAAAATTGGTCCGGCTGGACTAAACTTGGTCAACCAAATTTGGTCCGGCCGGACCAGTTTTGGTATCCAAAATCGGTCCGGCCGGACCGATTTTACCCGGACCGATATTTCCGTGACAGGACCCTACCTTGGAGGAATCAGTTGAAAATTGATATGTAGCTAGATGGAGCAACCATCGCAGGAGTGCCTTTTTGTGGTTTGAAAGGAATTGGGATATAAACCATGGAGATATTATGCACCTATCAATGTATTGCCCCACTACCCCCCCCCCTCGGGCATATATGGGGCTATAGTGGGGATTTGACACAGCCGAATGTCAAATGCCCCATAGTAGGGCAAACCTATCGTGTCAAATCCCCACCGTTGGCCCCAGTTGCAACGCGGGATTAACTCGGGATTTGACATAGCGAAGTAAGTTACAACAAAAAATATTTGGGCACTTACTGAACGATCGTCAAATGCCCCATAGTGGGGCAGCAGTTTCGTGTCAATTCCCTCTGTAAAGCCCCACTTACGCCCGAGGAGGGGGGTGGTGGGGCAATACATTGATAGGTGCATTACACAAAATCCAACCTGTGTCAAAATTACGCGATTGATTTTTATGAATAAAAAAAACGAAGTGTATATTTAGCCGGTACCGGTTTGCAAACACTAACGGCTATTGTGCCGGCACTAGTAAGTTGCACCGAGCATTCAACTTTAGGGCACGCGTCTAGTAGGTTGCCCCGAGCATTCAACTTTAGGGGATGCGAAAAGTAGTTCCTTAGCGTTAGGGGTAGGCTAGGGTTCAGCTTTGGTTTCTTCTTCACTCTTGTTATATATAGAAGTCACTTCAGTCGGATGTTTTTAACGTAGAAACTAAATAATATGACTAGCTGCAGCACCGGTGGTATAATCGTTACAAACATTGCGTATGAGTACGGATGCCCGGGTTCGAACCCTCGCTTAGACAACTTTTTTTTTCGCTTTCTTAGGTTTTTTGTACAAGTTATTTTTAATGCACGTAACATTCTAAGTATTATACCCTCCACTGCCGGCAAAATAGCCGGCAAAGCAGTGTAACCGGTACCGGCTCTATATAACCTGCCTAAAAAAACTATTAGTTTTCGTGTCTACCGGGCAAACCGCTTAGAGCAACGAGCTGAAAATCAGTATGTAGCTGGAATAATCATCATAGAAAGTCCTTGCAGTAGTACAGAAGAATCGGATTACAAACCACTGAGTTATGATTCGAAAGGCAACTACCTGTAGCAAATGCGAGATCGAGATACTCTAATAGAACAGTCACCCTAATAAAGCATTCAGCTGCGTTTATAATTTACTCAATTATATTACATTGCAAGTTATTCTGTAGGGAATTCAGCTACAAACAAGTCACCCTGTAGTCAGATCAGCTAGAAGAAGGTACCTAATAGAGAGTTCAGCTACAAAGAAACCATCATGTAGAGAGTTTAGCTGCAAACAAATCACCCTGTAGAGAATTCAGCTACAAGCAAATTGCCCTGTAGAGAGATCAACTAGAAGAAGTTACCTTGTAGAGAGTTCAGCTACAAACAAGTCATCCGGTAGAGAGATTAGCTAGAAGGATCACCTTGTAGACAGTTCAGCTACAAAGAAATCACCCTACTTCATCTTTTCTTCTTCCTGTGGTAAAGAAAAAAATGATAGGTTAAAAAGCCCTAATATGTCCAGCTTTGGGATATACAAATACAAAAAGAAGTGAAATCTAATCCAAAACAGCCAAGCTGTAAAAAAGAGTGCGGCCCTCAGAAAGGCTATGGTGTAAAAGGATGTGAAATCCAAGGTGGCGGCCAAGAAATGGCTGTGATGGTAGGTTTATGGTAAAATTTTAATAACAACAATTCAGGTGAATTTGTGCCAAGACCAAGCGGTACCAAATTCACCTGAATTGTTGTTATTAAAATTTTTACCATTAACCTACCATCACAGCCATTTCTTGGCCGCCACCTTAGATTTCACATCTTTTTTTACCATAGCCTTTCTGAGGGCCGCACTCTTTTTTTACAGCTTGGCTGTTTTGGATTAGATATATTTTATAGTTATAACACGGTTACGAGGGATATGACAAAAATATATGCACGAGCGCCCGCAGGGCGCGAGTTGCATAATATATTTTTGTCATATCCCGAGTATCCGGGTTATAACTGTTATGTACTACTTTCATTGTCATGTCTACTGCTCCCGGTAGTAATACAGTCGTAAGTAAAACATTGATTGTTAAAGACAACGTTGGATTGTTACCTGAAGATGAACTAGCAAGCCATTATTGTTTACAAGTGCCTGGCTGGTGTCCCTGTGTTAACTGCCGCGACTTTTCACCACCAAGCGTTTCTCTGCTGGCTAAAGACAATGCTAAAGACGATTTGTGCAACATGAATCGTGAGTCATACCGCCTGATGTTGAAGCGAAAGGCAATTAAGTGCTACAACTAGTGCTGTGAACACTGTTGGAGAATGTACAAAGGCTGCTAAGCAGCAAGCCCAGGAAGTCCAAGCGCGTGATACACCCCGATACGCACTCGCTGCCTTGGATCACCCCAAGGATCAACCAGGCAAGAGGTTTCAATTTGACTGCCACAACGATGATTTACAGATGACCAGTCATTTAGTGAAAATGGTAGTGGCACAGAATTGGTGGCATATGGTTAGAAATGCAGGTCGCCATGATCTCAGCGAATAGCATTTCCTTTGAATAAAAGAAATGCAGGTCGCCAAGATCTCAGCGAATGACAGGCATTTAAGTAGCAAAATACTTAGTAGCTGCAGCAACTGCTGGAATCTCTGCAATTGAAATGCCTTTTGTTTAAACGTGTTGCGAATTCCTGTTATCTTAGCCAAATATATGGGTTTGAATGAAACGTTCTAACTCGACATGTATTCACCTAGTAGCATTTTTGCTTTTAACAAAAGGACTTTTAGGCGAATTGTAATCGTTTAACCGAAACGCCTTAACTATGAAAGTTTTGATATAGTCTAGAATCCGCATATGGTTCTTCTACCACAGCTGTAAGTCATAGAAGTTCATTGATTAGCCAAGATCAGTTTGTTACAACGCAACACTTGCCACCCCCTGCTCCAACATTTATCTTTAACAGTTGCAACTTTTCAAGCTGTCCAATATCTTTTTCTGGTTCATATCAAGACAGTACAGATGACATTGATGAGCTTTTAAAAGACATATCAGTTGATCAGCTGTTTGACCCATAAAGGACATTATAGAGACAGTGAGAGACTCTCTATATGATTATATCTATGTGATTATATACAAAGTTTAAATGTACAATTATTGCTTAATAATCAATCAAAATATTTCAAAGTCTACCACTTTCACACCTCAGATCAAAGGCTCAGACTGTTGTATATAACTGATATACCACACTTTGTGGTGTCCCACAGCATTCCATGTGCAGGTCTCAACAGTCAACAAACTCCCAATATTTACATTCCATAAAGTCTAGTAAACAACATTATGCAACTTGTTCAACCCAGGAGGTGATACTTATAAGAGGCCTGTTTCTATGGCAATTATAGTTGTATTAGACTTTGAAATAATTATTTTGATTGATTATTAAGCAATAATTGTACATTTAAACTTTGTATATAATCACATAGATATAATCATATAGAGAGTCTCTCACTGTCTCTATATTGTCCTTTATGGGTCAAACAGCTGATCAACTGATATGTCTTTTAAAAGCTCATCAATGTCATCTGTACTGTCTTGATATGAACCAGAAAAAGATATTGGACAGCTTGAAAAGTTGCAACTGTTAAAGATAAATGTTGGAGCAGGGGGTGGCAAGTGTTGCGTTGTAACAAACTGATCTTGGCTAATCAATGAACTTCTATGACTTACAGCTGTGGTAGAACCATATGCCACCAATTCTGTGCCACTACCATTTTCACTAAATGACTGGTCATCTGTAAATCATCGCTGTGACAGTCAAATTGAAACCTCTTGCCTGGTTGATCCTTGGGGTGATCCAAGGCAGCGAGTGCGTATCGGGGTGTATCACGCGCTTGGACTTCCTGGGCTTGCTGCTTAGCAGCCTTTGTACATTCTCCAACAGTGTTCACAGCACTAGTTGTAGCACTTGCCTTTCGCTTCAACATCAGGCGGTATGACTCACGATTCATGTCGCACAAATCGTCTTTAGCATTGTCTTTAGCCAGCAGAGAAACGCTTGGTGGTGAAAAGTCGCGGCAGTTAACACAGGGACACCAGCCAGGCACTTGTAAACAATAATGGCTTGCTAGTTCATCTTCAGGTAACAATCCAACGTTGTCTTTAACAATCAATGTTTTACTTACGACTGTATTACTACCGGGAGCAGTAGACATGACAATGAAAGTAGTACATAACAGTTATAACCCGGATACTCGGGATATGACAAAAATATATGCACTCGCGCCCTGCGGGCGCTCGTGCATATATTTTTGTCATATCCCTCGTAACCGTGTTATAACTATAAAAAATATATATATATATCGCTACTCTACTACTACTACTACTGATAATTCATTTCCTGCAGGTGTCACTGTGGCAATGTACATGTCATAATTTAGTCTTGAGCAGTTCAGTTTCTTTGGTGAACCATGCCCACTTATCAAGAATGTCCGTGGACATACGTTAAGCCACCTATTTATCAGTGAGTTGTGGAGATATTCAATGCCATGCCCACTTTAAATATGTATTTTGCTCTCTGTAGGCTACTTGGAACCATACCTACTGATATCACAGTATTAACGGTTGTGCCATTACAATTTTTGTGTTGCGAAATACAATTTTTGAACTGTGTTGCTTGGTTTGCATCTGAAATAACATGAAATTTGTTACTATGACAAAATCATTTTCATGCCATTATGGGAGTACTGGAATGAGAAATTCTTTTTTTAATTGGCAATAAGTTACCTATTGTAGCATGTGCTTTTAGTGGCCTCACATAGTATTTGAGTGGCCTAACTTATGTAGCATTCTGGTTTATTGCGTACACGTAGATCTGACTTGGCTTTGGGCAGTTTACTATGTACACATACACCATCTGGCATGATAGTGCTATAAAGTTGTCTGTTGTTATAAGTAATGTGAATATGTTTTCCTTCATGGACTGTGTGCCATATGGCAGAATGTTGTGCTAGTATCTGAAACTTCATTTTAATGGACTCAATTCAAATAGCCTGTAATGTAGAAAATACACCAAGTATGAAAAATAATTTCTGTAAAGATGTATGTAAATGTAAGAAATAGACTCCTGCTCCCTAATGGAAATGTCTAAAATGAATGTGTGATTGACTTAAAGAAGTTGTGACGTGGTACATATCAAGACACACGGTAGTGTGTCGTGCGGCCCAAGAAGCCGGCGCGTAACACCCGTGAGTATATTGACAGGAAGAAAGAAAACGCAATTTTCGCACCTACGTAGCTCTGTGCTTCCTTGATGAAACAAGACGATTTTTGCTGTGGACATGCCCCCCAACTGCAGCACTCTACATTCCAAATTTGAGCGAAATCGCTTCGCGCGTTCCCGAGATATGCGACTTCAAAAATTGGCTGAGTTTCTTCGTTTTTATTTTCTTCTTCTTCTTCTTCTTCTTATTTTTCTTTTTCTTGTCGCACACTTACAAAAACTGCTATAAAACTCGAACGCGTTATCCGATTGCCTTGAAATTTGGCACACAGAAGGGGGGTATACAGGCACATCTCGGTACCAACTTTGGCTGGAATACCATAAACAGACAAAGAGTTATGAGCGATTATGCACGAAAAATAACACCAATATGTTGTCACGCCTACAGGGTAAACCGCGTATGGGAAGAAGCTGAAAATCGGTGAGTGAATAGGTTAACTATTGAACCTCAAACCTTTTGTGGTTTGAAAGAAATCGAGCTAAAAACCAGGAAGATACAGCGAAAAAATCAACAGTGTGTAACAATTACGCAATCGAGATTAGCTAATTTTTAATATTTTTATTTTATTATTATTATTATTATTATGCTTGCCACGCCTACCAGGTAAACCGCTTGGGGTAATGCTTTCAAAATCGCTGTACAGATGGAGTTATCATCTTAGAAAGGCTCTTCAATGGTGTAGAAGAATCAGACTTAAATCCACGGAGTTATAACACGAAATCCAACTTGGTGTAGCAAGTGCGAGATCGAGATACTCTAATAGAGCAGTCATCCTAATAGAGCAGTCACCCTGAACAGAATTAAAGAGATCAGTTAGAAATAAGTAACCTGTATAGAGATCAGCTACAAACAAATCACCCTGTAGAGAGTTCAGCTACAAACAATTCACCCTGTTAAAACATCAGTTAGAAGAAGATTTCTTGTAGAGAGTTCAAATACAAACAAATCACCCTGTTGAAAGATCAGCTAGAAGATGTCACCTTGTAGATAGTTCAGTTACAAAGAAACCACCATGTAGAGAATTCAGCTACAAACTAGTGACCCTGTAGATACATCAGCTAGAAGAAGTTACCTTGTAGAGAGTTCAGCTACAAAGAAACCATTCTGTAAAGAGCTCAGCTGCAAACAAATCACCTATACAGAATTCAGCTACAAACAAATCACCCTGTAGAGAGATCAGCTAGAAGAAGTTACCTTGTAGATAGTTCAGCTACAAACAAATCATCCTGTAGAGAGATCAGCTAGAAGAAGTTACCTTGTAGATAGTTCAGCTACAAACAATTCACCCTGTACAGAGCTCAGTTAAAAGAGGTTTCCTTGTAAAAAGTTCAGCTACAAACAAATCACCCTGTAGAGAGATAAGTAAGAAGAAGTTACCTTGTAGATCGTTCTGCTACAAACAATTCACCCTGTAAAGAGATCAGCTAGAAGAAGTTACCTTGTAGAGAGTTCAGCTACAAAGAAACCATCATGTAGAGAATTCAGCCGCAAACAAATCATGTATAGAGAGTTCAGCTACAAACAAATCTCCCTGTAGAGAGATCAGCTAGAAGAAGTTTCCTTGTAGAGAGTTCTGCTACAAACAAATCACCCTGTAGAAAGATCAGCTAGAAGAAATCACCTCGTAGAGAGTTCAGCTTCAAAGAAACAATCATGTGAGAGTTCAGGTACAAACAAATTGTCCTGTAGAGAGATCAGCTAGAAGAAGTTACCTTGTAGAGAGTTCAGCTACAAAGAAACCATCATGTAGATAGTTCAGGTACAAACAAAATCACCCTGTAGAAAGATCAGCTATAGAAGAAATCACCTTGTAGAGAGTTCAGCTACAAAGAATCTATCGTGTAGAGAGTTTAACTACAAACAAATCACCTTGTAGAAAGATCAGCTATAGAAGAAATCACCTTGTAGAGAGTTCAGCTACAAAGAAACCATCATGTAGAGAGTTCAGCTACAAACAAATCAGCCTGTAGAGAGATCAGCTAGAAGAAATTACCTTGTAGAGAGTTCAGCTACAAAGAAACAATCATGTAGAGAGTTCAGCTGCAAACAAATCACCTGTAGAGAGTTCAGCTAGAAACAAGTCACCCTGTAGAGAGATCAGCTAGAAACAAGTCACCTTGTAGAGACTTCAGCTAGAAGAAGTAACATTGTAGAGCTACAAAGAAGCTACCATGTAGAGTTCAGCTGCAAACAAATCACCCTGTAGAGAACTCAGCTACAAACAAATCGCCCTGTAGAAAGATTAGCTAGAAGAAGTTACTTTATAGGGAGTTCAGCTATGAACAGATCACCCTGTAGAGAGTTCAGCTACAAACAAATCACCCTGTAGAGAGTTAAGTTACAAAGAAACCACCATGTAGAGAGTTCAGCTGCAAAAAATCAATCACTCTGTAGAGAGTTCAGCTAGAAGAAGTCACCTTGTAGAGAGTTAAGCTGCAAATAAATCACCCTGTAGAGAATTCAGCTACAAACAAATCACCCTGTAGAAAGATCAGCTAGAAGAAGTTACCTTGTAGAGAGTTCAGCTACAAAGAAACCACCATGTAGAGAGTTCAGCTGCAAACAAATCACCTGTAGAGAATTCAGCTAGAAACAAGTCACCCTGTAGAGAGATCAGCTAGAAACAAGTCACCCTGTAGAGAGTTCAGCTAGAAGAAGTCACATTGTAGAGAGTTCAGCTACAAAGAAACTACCACGTAGAGAATCCAGCTGCAAACAAATCATCCTGTAGAGAGTTCAGCTAGAAGAAGTCACCTTTTAGAGAGTTCAGCTACAAAGCAACCACCATGTAAAGAGTTCAGCTGCAAAAAACTCAATCACCTTGTAGAAAGATCGGCTAGAAGAAGTTACCTTGTAGAGAGTTCAGCTACAAAGAAACCACCATGTAGAGAGTTCAGCTGCAAACAAATCACCTGTAGAGAGTTCAGCTAGAAGAAGTCGCATTGTAGAGAGTTCAGCTACAATGAAACTCCCATGTAGAGAGTTCAGCTGCAAACAAATCACCCTGTAGAGAACTCAGCTACAAACAAATATGCAGTGAAAAAGATCAGCTAGAAGAAGTTACCTTGTAGAGAGTTCAGCTACAACGAAACCACCATGTAGAGAGTTCAGCTACAAACAAATCACCTGTAGAGAGTTCAGCTAGAAACAAGTCACCCTGTAGAGAGATCAGCTAGAAACAAGTCACCTTGTGGAGAGTTCAGCTAGAAGAAGTCACATTGTAGAGAGTTCAGCTACAAAGAAACCACCATTTAGAGAGTTCAGCTGCAAACAAATCACCCAGTAGAAAGTTCAGCTATGAACAGATCACCCTGTTGAGAGTTCAGTTAGAAACAAGGAATCCTGTAGAGAAATCACCTAGAAGTATCGCCTTGTAGAGTTCAGCTACAAACAAATCACCTGTAGAGAGTTCAGCTACAAACAAATCACCCTGTAGAGAGATCAGCTAGAAGAAGTTACCTTGTAGGGATTTCAGCTACAAACAAATCACCCTGTAGAGAGTTCAGCTACAAAGAAACTATTCTGTAAAGAGCTCAGCTGCAAACAAATCACTTGTACAGAATTCAGCTACAAACAAATCGCCCTGTAGAGAGATCAGCTAGAAGAAATTACCTTGTAGATAGTTCAGCTACAAACAAATCACCCTGTAGAAAGATCAGTTAGAAGAACTTACCTTGGAGAAAGTTCAGCTACAAAGAAACCATTTTGTAAAGAGCTCAGCTGCAAACAAATCACCTGTACAGAATTCAACTACGAACAAATCACCCTGTAGAGATCAGCTATAAGAAGTTACCTTGTAGATAGTTCAGCTACAAACAAATCTCCCTGTAGAGAGATCAGCTAGAAGAAATTACCTTGTAGAGAGTTCAGCTACAAAGAAACCACCATGTAGAGAGTTCAGCTGCAAAGAAATCACCCTGTAGAAAATTCTGCCAGAAACAAATTGCCCTGTAGAAAGATCAGTTAGAAGAAGTTACCTTTTAGAGAGTTCAGCTACAAAGAAACCATTCTGTAAAGAGCTCAGCTGCAAACAAATCACCTATACAAAATTCAGCTACAAACACATCACCTGTAGAGAGATCAGCTAGAAGAAGTTACCTTGTAGATCGTTCAGCTACAAACAATTCACCCTGTAGAGAGAGCAATTAGAAGAAGTCACCTTGTAGAGTGTTCAGTTACAAAGAAACCACCATGGAGATTTCTGTAATCAATATATGTGACCGGATTTGCGAAAAGGGGTCTTCCACACACATCCAATTCCGTAAATGTTGGAGACCATAACTCAGTGTTCAAGTAACATAATTATTAACCTGAACATTTCACCATGTATTCAGCTATAGTGGTGCTCACCACTGCCCAAATATCAAGGCAATAGCTCTTTCCAATCTGAAGTTATCAATTGTCAAAGTTGGCAAATTGGACCCCTTTTCGCAAATCCGGTCACATATGTATTATACAGTATATATAATTTGTACATTTACTGATAAAATATTTAAAGTACATCTACTTCATCTTTTCTTCTTCCTGTAGTAAAGAAAAAAACATAGGTTAAAAAAGTCCCAAAGCTGGCCATAGGCCGGCTTTGGGGTATACAAATACAAAAAGAAATGAAATCTAATCCAAAACAGCCAAGCTGTAAAAAAAGTGTGCGGCCCTCAGAAAGGCTATGGTGAAAAAAGATGTGAAATCCAAGGTGGCGGCCAAGAAATGGCTGTGGTAGTAGGTTAGTGGTAAAAATTTTAATAACGACAATTCAGGTGAATTTTTGTGAAGCGGCACAAAAATTCACCTGAATTGTCATTATTAAAATTTTTACCACTAACCTACCATCACAGCCATTTCTTGGCCGCCACCTTGGATTTCACATCTTTTTTCACCATAGCCTTTCTGAGGGCCGCACACTTTTTTTACAGCTTGGCTGTTTTGGATTAGATTAGCTATGCATGACATACTGTACAGTAGTAATTGTAGGGGTCAGTGGAAAATGGGGACATGTAGCATTTTAGATTTTCCATTTTCTAGGAATGGCTTGTTTTAGCCACATGAATAATGTTGTCACTAAGTAAACAACAGAAATTAAAAGTTAATCAATGACAGTCTCAAATTAATTTTTAGTAAATATCACAATGTGTGACTGGGCCTGCGATAATAGCCTAAGGGCATGTGGGCACAAACTACACCCCACAACATAACAGACTATATTTCAATGCTGGAATAAAATATTTGTATTCTGTAACTTTTAGTATAAAGTCAATTATATATAAATGGTTAATACAGGCTAAAAGTTGCATGGCCATTGCACAGTGGCATAAAAAGTTATGGGCGATGAACGTTTGAAAAAGTAGGCAACTTCTATGTGCCCACATGCCCTATTATCACAGGCCTGGTCACATATTTCAATTGCATCTAAAAATTCTGTTTAATGCCCACTATATGGTCACCTGAATTGTCAAATGGCACTTGTTCCTTTTTGCCACTGGCCCCATCAATTGCAATCCTGCGATGTAGTAGTAGTAAAGGTCATCTAACAGTTGCTATAACTCCTTTTGTTTGCAAGAGATGAACATTAACCCTGTGAATGCTTAGCAAGGTTGATCAGAAACTGATGAGTGGTGAACCCGCACATACGTACCGCATAAAAGAAAGAACGGTCTGAATGTGCATCCCAACTATCAATTACTGACTGGAAAGTGAAGTGACCATTATGCTTCACTTTCAGCTATGTTCAATTACACCGTGTTACAAATAAAGGACAGTAGAAGAAGTACCTCTGCAATTAATCCAGTCATCATGGAAAATGCAGACAATTTCTGTTTACAGTGTGGGGAAGTCATCAGGTGCTACTGCTAATCGACATACTGTGGTATGCCAAAAGACACCTGTTGGGCTGAAGTGACATTGAACAGTGAAACAATCAAGCTTGTAGCCTTAGCCATTATTGAGTTATGCTTGTATACCAGCTGAAGGCATTAGGCAGGCAGGTAGGTAGGCAGGCAGGCAGGCGGGCAGACAAAATTTCAAGTTATGGTAATTTTTTTTTAAAGTCAATATCCAGATGTCTGAAAGTGTTTTCTTGTTTTTAATGCTGCAATTGATGCTAATGGAGTAAGACTATTCCATAAAAGTGATTTTCACAGCGTATGATATTTTCATGATGGTTTCTAGTGACGCACATCATTTCAGGTAGGACCCCTGCTAAACAGTATGACATTTGTACTGGTTGATATGTACATGCTTTAGCAGTCAGTATCATCAATTAACTTCCTACCTGGTTAGAGAATCAGTACCATAACAATCATCATATGCTGAGATGACCATAAGCATCATCAATCAGGGATGGTTTTAGGGGGTTTCTGCATGAGGTTTCCGGAAAATCCTTTGGGTTTGGTGTACTTCAGCACAGCTGTCCAGCCATTGACTAGCTATTAGCTAGTATTATTCCTTAACTACAAACAAGCCATCCCATAGAGCATAACATACAAATCATACTCACCAATATTCATCAGCTAACTGATACTATCACTTCCTTACAGCAAAACTTAAGATTAACATCCCAGAGTTTTAAACTTCTAATCAGTGCCTGTCGTTTAAGAATAATTATTCCATGTCAAATCAACAAGGAATTTAGGGTCACCTCTTGGATTTTGATGAAACTTGGTGCACCTGTGGGGCTCATCACTCATGCAAATTTTTAGCTCCATACACCCCATAGTTTCTGGTTTATGACCACAAATATTTTGAATATTCCATGAAAAATTGGTCCATCTGTAGTTACAAAATCAACTGTAACTTCATACTGTGTAAACATTTAAAGCACAATTTTCACTGATGGAAGACTGTTGATTGACCTTTCCATTGATACCTAAATTATAGGATATCTACTTAATTATGGTTCAAAGATACTGTATTGAAAACGTTAATCCTTTTTATTTCAAACAAATGCCAATTGAAATTTTTTTGTAAATAATGATTGGGTCATGGTCTATGTTTGATAAAATTTTTGTGGTGGGACCACAATGGGCTCAAAGGATATAACGAATTATGTTGTGGTATACAGTGAAATTTGGCAGCCTATTATTGCTGTATGGGAGTGTACACCTCCAATCACCACTCACAACAAGGCCATGCCAAGTTTGTCTTACAGAGTGAAGGTGTCTAGGTACAGTGCAACCTGTATTAGTGACCACCTGTGTGCTGCAGTTAATTTATACTTCTCTAATTGGATATTAATGTATAGTACCAAAGTATCAACCTTTTCCTAGCAAATCCAAAAAATGGTCCATATTAGACAGGTTGACTTTAAATTACAAATCTGCAGCTGACCATAACATGTGTCCTCATGTGAATGTTGTACCATCTCTTCAGTAATACCTTCTTTATTAAGTTGAATCCCACTGTAGTGCATGGACTTAGCTCTATTTAAGTTGCACATGTGGCTGTGTAGGTACACACAACAAAACTCCTCAAAAGGGATACCTGGACACCTTGATAACAAGGACATCTGTTTATACTCCCACTCTAGTGGTGCACATACATTTAGACCAAGATACTTCTGTAGTTTTGTAATATGAGCCAGCACTTTATTAAAGTCCTAGGAATGGATGGGGTTTTACCATATACATGCATTACTTGCACCTCAATGTGTGAAATTTATTACAAAATTACTTTACATTTAATTTATGATCACTTTGAAGATCAAGTCATAAATTCATGCACATACTAAACATGTTGACCACACTTTCATGTGTATTTAACATTTGCTTGTACTGATCTTCAAAGTGTAAATGCAAAATACTTTGAAAAACCATTTAGTAATTACAGTACATATTATTTGTTGACAGGTTATTGTCGTGGTAATATTTTACATTTTCCTTAACTTGTAGCTAGTGCTGATACAACATTCTGTGTGAGGTGGATGATGAGGTACAGTAACTGTTATCATCATGTCTCCACTGTTGGTATTGATCACATGTTTATAGACTTGAATGATCCATACTGTTGTGATTCTATGACTCCATTTATATGGTCTCTTCACACCCACCAGGTAACAGAATTTCAATGGCATCTTTGATACGATATGAGAATGCTATATCTGTATATGCTTACTGAGCCCTCACATCTGGTTTTATATGCTTGAGTAGTGTGTGGTACTCATCAGTAGGTCATCAAGTATGGGTTAAAATGGACACTATTTGCAGCCACACACCTTAGATGTATCATGTGATCCCAAATATAGTGAGAGATAAAAAGGAGTAACAGTGAGACATACTTACTACTCTCCTTTCTTATCTTTCCTTCCAGTTTTAACAAGTATCAGATGATGAAGTAGTGTATCCAAGCAATCTTTGATGAAATCTTATGCAATCTCTTCAATGGGATTGTGATGTGCTTGAGTGTGTATGTGTGCTTCTTCATGCAGTAGCAGTTTTCGGAATTTGAAGGGTCAAGTGTACAGAACTTGAGAATTGTTCCTATGCTGTGTGCAAGATTGCATGGCACATTAAGCTTCAATTGCATAATATTAATATCCAGTTATATAACTATTGGTCAGCTAGCACTAGCTATGGTAGCCTAGTTGCATATCATTTTGTAGGTTCAGTGAGTAGCTACAAAGTAATGCAGCAAATGACTAGGGACCCGCCGATTATGCTCATTAATTTACCTATTATGCTATGCTGCACTGCCCAAAAATTTACCTAGTATGCTTAAATTAATGCTCAATATTTACCTATTATGCTCAAATTATGCTCAATATTTTTACCTCAGTTCCCATGTTTATCTAATAACTTTGCACTTTATGGGAAAGCAGTAAGTGGTTGAAGCACAGACTGTAAATCCTTGCTTGTCAAAATGCATGTCACAGAAAAGATCGATATACTCTAATAGAACAGTCAGCTACCTGATAATTTTATTGGAGTTACTGACTGTTCTATTAGAGTATATCGATCTTTTTGTGGGATATGTATTTTGATAAGCAAAAATTTATAGTATTACACAACTTTTCTGCCTATTATGCTAGCTTTATGCTCAATGCTTTCAGGCACCTATTATGCTGATTATTATGCCAGCATAATCGACGGGTCCCTACAAATGACTTCCATCAGTAATTTTATTGGAAGGCTTTAACTCAGATGAAAAAGTTTTAAGCACTAAATTAAGTCATACCTAGTGTTTTTATTAGTTTCCTAGCTACGTATATAGAATATGGAAGGCAATGATCTTTTAACTGAACATGCATATGGTTTATAATGAGTTAACGGATTGCATACTTAGAGTCTACCACACACAGCTAGATACAGAATAGTGTAAGTACTGTAAGTGTTAAGATTCCAGTAAAATTGATAAGCTATAGTCAAGACATCATTGTATTTCTGCATTGCAGAAGTTTCAAGAAACACTCAGAAAGCGATGGCATTAGTGAGGATCAGTAGACCAAAACTAATGTGTATAGTCATTTTAAACATCACGTTTTATTAAATTTCAAACATTATTGTTATTAGCACTTCACAGTGGCCCGAGCAGTGGCCAGCACTGAAGGTCTGACAGCAACATGTGATGCAGCCTTTGGATTACCTAACCTGAAGTGGAGACTTTAAAATGTTCATGTACTTAACCTAGCTAGCAATAAGGTGAAACAGAAAATGGTTTTAAAAAAGGGAAAAAATCCCTCCTACCCCAGGATTCAAACTGCATTATAAAACCTTGTCAGCACCTGAGTCCTACTACCACTGGAAACCCCCTGTTAGAAATCCTAGATCCACCCCTGTCAATGCATTGGATGACTGCATCCTTGCATCATCGTATCTCATTAGAGATTTCTACTACAAGCCAGCCAAAACTGTAAGAGAGAGTACAAATGATAATTTTCATACAGTATTAATTTTTTTTTAAATTAAGTAAAAATGTAAATATCCATTAAAATAATTTAGTTCTTTATCTTTTCCTCTTTTCTGTAGTAAAGAAGAAAGACTAGTAAAAGAAGCTCTAAAGCCAACCATAGACTGGCTTTGGAGTATACGTATACAAATACAAAAAGAAGTGATATCTACACCAAAACAGCCAAGCTATGAAAAAAGGGTGTGTGAATTTGTGTTACCTTCTCCAAGTTTCACTAGCATTCATAAAAAAAGATGCGAAATCCAAGGTGCGGCCAAGAAATAGCTGTGATGGTAGATCAGTGGAAAAATTTTAATAATAACAATTCAGGTGAATTAGTGTTACTTAAGTTTCACTAGTATTCAGCACCAAATTCACCTGAATTGTTGTGATTGAAAATTTTGTCATTAGCCTACTATCACAGCTATTTCTTGGCAGCCACCTTGGATTTCACATCGTTTTCACCAAGGATTTTTTTTTTGGGGGGGGGGGGGGGGGGGGAGGGAGGGAGAGGTTGAACCCTTTTTCACAGCTTGGCTGTTTTGATATAGCTCCTATACTCAGCAACTAATTATTGTAACATTGTAACAATATACAATCAACACAATTTCATAGTTATATCTACAGAGCTGTGTATGCAGAGACAGCACAAAAAATGTTTCTACAGCTAAATAACAAGTGTCATATCAGTCCAGACTACTAGTTTATTAATCCAGTTAGTTACGGATCCTGAAAGTTGATGTGTTGGATATTCCTTTGGTTTCACCAGGACATGTGGACACCAAAGTGATTGAATGACGTCCAGCACTTAGTCCAGTGTACATTTGAGGACTTGTGCCTAGAGAAAATTATATAATATAAAGATTATGTATGTACAAGACATTATGTACCGTATTTTCTAAGTTTTAACAAGAACATTAGTAGGTATAACAATTTGAAGTAATCAGTTCACTCTCTAAAGCTACCAAAACATTTAACTAGATCCATCTATTTGTTAACTACCATTGTATGGTATACAATCCTATAATTTGCCAGGTGATAGACACAGGGAGATGGAGGAAATTTTATTAAGAGTTTGTACTGGCACTATTATTAACTTTGTGAAGAAGTTATGCAGCTTTACCAACTTAAGTTGCAGATTATTATGTATGTGCAATAATCAAAGACAGGCAAAAAAAACTCTATTAAGTGTAATGATTATTCTTAACCTACGCATAGCATTAAAGAATGGAACCACTTTTAATATGCCTAAAAGTTATCATTTTTGGCAAACTTTGGAATCAAGCGAGTAACATAAATGGCAACTTCTAGATTATTACCAAAAATGGTAACAATCATTAGAAGTCACCAAATCACCAAATTTGGCAACCCAAGGATTTCCACAAACTACTTCAATTGTTGCTAATTCAAGCAACTCTCTCATTAGTAGCCAAATATGGCATCCTTTGACCTTGCCAATTTTGAAGCACGTGCACACTTATATCAAAGTAAATATCCTCCAGTGTTTATATAGTATGCCATTGAACTTTGATTGTGGGTTAAAGTTTCAACTATTGGCAATAGGACTGCATCAAATATGCCAGCATAATAAAAAGCATAATAGGCTAGAGTACTATGCTAGCATAATGCTAGCATATTAGGTGTAAATTTCAAACTAAAGAGCATAATTCTATAAAACAATAGATCGATACTCCCTAATAGAGCATTGTACACAGCTCCTTGGATCAATACTCTCTAATAGAACAGTCACTTTGTAGTGAAATACTCTATGGACCATTCACTGATTAAAATGTTCCAAGATAATTGTAAGAAATGTTGTTAACCTAGGAGCATTATGCAAGCATAACAGGAATACTGAAGAGCACAATGTGTAAAAACATTGGGAAAGCGTTTTGGGCACAATTTTGAGTATATTTGACTCAGGATTAATTGGCAATACTTTATACAGAAGTACTTTTTGTTTTGGCTTGCTTTATAGTTCATTATAATCTACTAGTAATTTCCTTACTATAATAGCAAATATCCTTATTAGCCCTACTAGTAATTTCTAAGTCTGGTAGCAAATTTTCTTAATAATAAAGTGCAGTTCTAACACTACTACTGTAGATTTCCTAATCCATTTATACAATGGTAATTCCAATACCAGAAACCGATATCCACAATTGAGTTTTCCTTGCTATACTATATAAGCAGAGTAAGCAATTTGCCAATTGTGGTGAGGTTTGTTTTGCAAGTTCCAAAACTGTCAAGATTTTCTGGTTAAAAATTCCAAAATTGGCCAAATTAATACTTACCATACTTTCCAAAATTGGTAGTTTAAAATGTTCCACAATTGGCAAAATTAATACTTTGCAAAATTTGTAAAATAATTGTTTAAGGTTCAACTTACAAGTGACGGCTGTTCCACTATCTAACTGGCATGTAAAAGTGGCATCCTGATGAGATGAAAATATCACAGTAGCTCTCTTACCTCTAGTAATGGTCCGAACAGTGATGCTTCCAATATCAAAACAACCTAAAATAAGCAATATTCATTATTGGTAATGGATGCACATATACAGGATAAATATACTTTAGGCACTGGGCCTTTACTCATGAACATAATTATCTTAAATCAAGTTTCCAGTAAAAGTCTAGTTGTTGTTTAATTAAAAGAACTATTTGATGCTGACACCTCAAATTCAGGGAGTGGATCTCAAGTATTTTTTACTTGCAGTTGAGCTTAAAAATTAACTTTAAGTGAAGGGCTTTGGCATTTTTAAAATCAATATTCACCCTTCTGTAAGTGTTTTCTTGTTTTTAATGCTAGATTTGATGCTAAGATTCTTCCTTAAAGGTACTATTTGTCATGTATGATACAGTATTTCTATGATAGTTTTTAACCACAGTGTTGTGGATAAACAGCTAGCTAAATCACACACTGTACGTTACACTTATTAATTTTCACACGTTTTATTTACACCAATTCTTTTACCTTTAAGAGCATCCACAGTAGAAGTAGCCGACACTTAAGTTTCCTGCCATTTTAGATAGTTTTTAACTCGATGTTGACGTTACCAGGCAAGCTCCAAATAGGGTGGGAAGCAGGGGCTGGAGGCAGGCAAGGGACTGTTTAAAAAATTAAAGAGAAAGGCGTAGGGATAAATTGGGCTGAGTTATGGGCCATCCAAGTCTCAAAACTGGTTAAAATGAAAGTACATTTACAGCACAGGTCTTTATTCAACACCGTGGAGCTGTACAGCTACATACAGCCATCCCCAGGCTGGCCAGAGCTCCATTAAAGCCCCAGACCGTTTGTATGGATCGCCACTGTGCTTGGGAAAAGCAGCCAACAAAAGCAGACCGCTCAAGTCTAGCTGATTTTGATAATGAAATTTGATAGTTTATTCAAATCTGCTGTCATGGGTGATAAAGACCAAGTCACATATTGTAAAGTATTTCCTGCAGTAACAGTAGACTACATATTGATTTTCTTTGTTATTTATAACTACAGGTTTATTTGTTTACTCAGGCAGCAACTCAATCTTAAGTATATTGTGAAATTAACAAGTTTCAATTGACTAGACTACAACTAGTTTGATACCAAAATTTGATTGGCTAAAAATGTGTTCTGTAAATCCCATAGTGCCATGCTCATGTCCTATACAGACCATGCTCTGAAGCAATACAAAACACAGCAATAGGCCTGTGGGAATTATGCTCCAAATTTCCATCATTATTCTATGCTGAATTTCTCCTAAAAGTTCATCAATATGCTCATTTTTATTCTTTTTATGTTTTTGATTTTATCATTATTTCCCACTGAATTACAGTTAGTTATAGCAAAAAAGTCTGACACATACAATAAAAGTCTAGCAAAACAGTGCATACTAATTGCTTATGTAACTGTCAATAACTGCATTATTATACACATATAGCTAATTTAGCTTTTCTTCTTAAGGCTTTACAGCACAAGTGCTGAAGGTCTGTAGGACACCTGGTCCTACAGCCTGCTCTTCACTAACAAACAAACAAACACATTAACTTAATTAAGTATGTTTCAAAAGTTGAAGAAAGAAGAAAAACATCCATGACTGGACCTGGGCAGGCTTAAACCTGCAGCCATCCAATTTGCTCATAGATAAAGTTCAACAACTATTATACTGCAGCATTAATAAGGACACCTCTATGTAGTCTTGTAATGAACTTAATTTGCTGCTGAGAGTTGAAAAAAGACTTCAACAGTGAAAAGACTCACTCAGGTGCTGCTGATAATGGCTGCATTGTATTGCTTTCTGTTATTTAGTCTGTCTGGTGTTAGTTGAATGTGCTGATTATTCATGTATTATTCTCATTTATTCGTAATAATTATTCCCAAATTATGCTAGAATAATTCCAGCATAGCTCCTGCAATCAAAAATTCCCAAAATTATTCAGGCATAATTCCCACAGGCCTACATGGCAATTATTTTCCTGTAACATTGACAGTGCATGGGCATTTAAATGGATAGTAACAACCATACCAAATTAGAGGGAGTAGTAAATGGTTTCTTTGTACTGGCAACACTATATTTCTTGTTTACAAGCAGCTGTCAACTCAAGGTACAATAACGAGTTGTAAGTTAGACATAAAGAACCAATGGGTTCTATGGGATTTAGAAAACCCTCAGGCCCTTAGTACAGTGGAACCTTCCCTTATCCATATTATCTGGGCACCTCCATTGTTCAGACAGCCCAAAGGAGTTACAGTATGTGATTGAAGTTGGGGTAGTTGGAAAGGCAGGTATGGGTGGACACGGACACGCACACCAACACTTTCAAAATACACTTTTACATCTATACAATAGATAATTTTCATACCTAACATTGTTCTGTACAGTAGTCTTCACTTCTAGGCCCAGATATGGTCTTTGCGTAGCGCTTATCCATTATAAGTGCATGTGTGGAGAATTGGCTAGCATGCTACAAAGTATCATCATATACCATGGGTCTGGGAAAACTGGTCTTATTGCCCATGTCAGCAGATTTGATTTTTCACCAAGAACATGAAACTACATGAATAAACTATCAAATTTCACAACCAAAATCAGCTGGACTCAAGTAATCTGCTTTTGCTGGCTGCTTTTTCCAAGCCCAGTGGAGATCTGTACGTGCAGTGTGGAGCCTTAATGGAGCTCTGGTCAGCCTGGGGATGGCTGTAAGTGACTGTACAGCTCCATGGTGTTGAATAAAGACCTCTGCTGTAAATTTCTTTTCATTTAAGCCAGTTTTGAGACCTGGATGGTCCATAACTTGGCCTAATTCATCCCTACGCTCTCCTCTTCAATTTTTTAAACAGCCTCTATGCCTTCCTCTTCAATTTTAAACACCTTTCATCCGGGCTGCTGCCACCTACCCCTTTAGAAGCTTGCCTGATACAGTCAACCTCAGATTAAAAACTATCCGAAATATAGCTGTAGGCTACTTGTGCATTGGATGCTCTGGAAGGTAAGGAATTGGTGTAAAATGTGTGAAAATTTGGTACACATAGCCTTAACCATTGGCAAGCTACAACACACTAAATATTTAAAACTGACATTTCTTGATACTTTTAAACAGCCGATACGACCAGTTTTCCCAGACTAGGTCACATGTACTGTTGTTCACACACTCTAGAAATCTAATGCATGCTCACAGACTCAGACAGACGTTCAGCTGGCATGTTTCACATGCCCCCTCGCAAGCCAGGATGTTAGGAGGTATAAACACCTGCACCTTATGCTGAAAGCTGTGAGCTCCTGGATCTGGCCTGCGACAGTAAACTAGGATGGATCTCTACAATTACATAAGTACATACTATTTCTAGAGCACATGTACAACAGCACATGGTAATACTTGCAGCGTACTAGCCAATCTTCTGCACATGCACTTATAAATGGATAAGCGCTACGTAAAGACCATGTCTGGGCCTAGAAACAAAGACTACTGTACAGAACAATGTTAGGTATGATAACTAACTGCTGTATAGATGTAAAAGTGTATTTTGAAAATGCCCGTGTCTGTGTTCGTGTCTGCCTGTATCCACCTTTCCCAACATGAAGTTGGAAAGTACAAGGAGGGAGTCTAAACGTTGCTATTTACCTGTTAGTTTATTCTGCTAATAATAACTACCACTTGGTTGCTGGGTAATAAATACAGTTGTACAGCCCAGGGGAGTGACCATGATTGCTCCGTAGTAACTTCCTCCTCTACCCTTTAATCTTTATAGTACTAACTGATAGCAATGTCAACCATTACTTGTATTTAAGTCAAGTACTTTAGCATATTAGCAAGTATTCTTAGATACAGACATTAACAATACTATGTACCAGACTGCCTGGATAAGAGAGGTTTCACTGTAGCACCCTTGCTGCGTTCCACCACTACAGCCCAGAACCTTCAGTTTTCTACTGTAAATCCCATAGAACCCTGGTTCTTGAAGTCTAACTATTTAGGTCATTTTGTAGAAACAAGATATTCAACATACACTATAAAGGCATTGTGTTATGTAGGAAATTGGGCAAAATGTGGGTACAAACTGTACCCCTTTGTCAGATGTTAGAGCTCTTGGGTACTAGATAGTGCTTCACCCCAGAACTGTCATTCACCAGTTTAATAGTAAACTGATAGAATAGATTCAGAGCTATTTATTTCTTGCGCTTGTACATGATGCATTTTATTTATAATTATAATAATAATAATACAATACTTTATATCATACCCTTGCAAGTAGTTGGATTGCCAGTCCATCTGCCTCTATTATTTCGGATTCGACACCTTCTTGATTGACTGCCACTTAGCTCAAAGCCATCGTTGCAAGTAAATCTACATGTATCTCCAGCAGTAGGAACTCCATCACCTCCCAGTGAACAATCAATCATTCCATTATCAGGAGCAGACAGAGGGTTACATGAAGGTCCTGTGACTGTAAAGATACAAGAGGTATTTAATAGTTAATCTGGACACTAGCTATGCTGTTATGATCATCATTGAGTATTTGATATTTTATTTCTCAGCTTTACATAATGCCAACATAATTCCTGATTCTACAAAACATAGATCAACTGTGTAAGATAGTTCACTAGTATTATGCTAGCATACACAGTATTATCACTATGAAATGGCAAATGTCTAAAAACCTGTCATAAACAGTGTATGTATTTAACATGTATTAACTATGGAATCAATAACTATAATCATCACACAGATACAAATCTCCTAGGTACATTAATTAAACTATATCTTCATGCATACCTTGTACACAACGAGCTTCATCACCAAGCCACCTTATCCGACGACTTGTAATTCGACATGTTCTCGTAGCATCGCCTCGTAGAGTAAACCCATCATTACATGTAACAGTACAAGTGTCTCCATTAGTAGCAGCTCCATCATCTCCCAGTGAACAGTCAATCATTCCATTGTCTGGTGCCATTAGTGGTGGACATACACGACCTAATAGCAATAGCATATACATGAAGTATCATTTCATGTTATACTCATCCTGTACATATACAGTACATACACATCACATTGTAACTGTCTCAGTAAAAAAAATAATATGATGGTTATTCAATGACTTTGTCTGCATAAAAATACAAAAGCTATAAATGTATCAAGTTGATATACCTATATCAGTGATATGATATTGTAAGCCAATAGTTTGAATTCATGAAATCATATTAACATGTAGGTGAGCAATACTTTAATTTTACTAACATGTGGTAAAGACAATGTTGTTAACTGAACATTTTAAATCAGTTATCTAGGACAATCAATTGCAATTTGCAAAAGCTAATCATCTGGTTTTAAGCACGTGCACCATGCTGCATGCAAACTCAAACTGGTGCCCATCACACCAAGTGCCACACACTAACTGAGGAAAGCATGTGAATAATTCTATCAACTTTCAGATAGCTTGGTGAGGTATGGTAGTGATCTTACAATTTCACAAACTACACACTTCTACAGTTCTAATTGATTAACCCTTAGATTCCCTAATCTTGCAGATGAAAATGGCCCAATATTAAATTCAAAAAACATCTCCAGAGCCATTATCATTACATTGTTTAACAGTGGTTTCAGTATATCACATTGATGCCCAACCTACAAATCTATTTCTCCAAGTTTTATGACTACCAGTATACCATTTTCTATAACCAGTAAGGGAGATGTTCAATTTGTTTTAAACTTCACGTAATTGTGGAAATTTCTTAAATATACACTCTTCAATACTTGTTGTACATTTACAGTAAGTACTTAATTGCAGGTAGAAATAGCAGTTTATCAAAAGTTTTGTTGCATAAAAGGAATTGTCAGAACAATTATTGCAATGCTGTTTTCTAGCTGATAAAACAAACATCTTTCAAACATGGCTCACACAAAATTACTCTCTAATGTTGTTTATAGAAATTCTAATATTAGCATGTCTTTTAAATATTTAAGCCCATTTTACTTTTTCTATGGTGTCAGAAAAACTAAGGATTAATCTTAATTCACAAATCTAACTGTAGACGTACTAAATTATTCCTGAAATGGTTACTGAAACTGGTTTGTACATATCATGCAATTGTATGTGTGTATGTCTGTGAATCTGTCTGCACCTACAACCACATGAAAAGTGGTGTATAAATTCTTATGTATATAAACTTTTAGTTGCTGCAATTGCTTAGCTACCACATTTGATTTCAACATTTTATATTGGTCATTACACTGGCCATTTTTAGGATAAATAATTGTTACAAGTTAAACTATTGGTGTAGTGACAATCTTAAGTAGCTAAAGTCTTTGGGCAGGCTGTAGGACCAGGTGTCCTACAGACCTTCAGCACTTGTGCTGTAAAGCATTAATAAAAATAAAAAATAAAAATAAAATAAAATAGGTGCTTCACAAAACATTCTGTGCATACCAGGTACACATCTGACTTCATTGCCACTCCATGATGTCCCCATACGGCGTTGGTACTGACACTCCCTCATAGCACTGCCACGTAATCTAAACCCATCATCACATGTTAAGGTACAAGTGTCTCCAGGATTAGCAGCACCATCACCTCCCAGTGAGCAATCAATCATTCCATTATCGGGAGCAGTGAGAAGGTTACACACTACATATTAAAGTATAAAGAATTCATAATGAATATTTAGTACAGAGTAGTATTTATTTACTTATTTTATTAAGGCTTTACAGCACAGGTATACATAATTATGATGGTCTGTAGGACACCTGGTCCTACAGCCTAGTTAAAAATTTTATCTATATATACCTCGTCTACACCTGGGCTCTGTTCCACTCCAGGTGCCATCATTCTGACATGTCCTAGTGGTACTACCATCTTGCAGTCCAAAACCATTATCACATGTGTAAGTGCAAGAGTCTCCAGGATTAGCTTCTCCGTCATCTCCCAGTGAACAATCAATATCTCCATTACGAGGAGCATCAACAAGTGGGGGACATGTTATCGTTATCACTATAGTAGTAGAAATAAAATGAGCTAGTTTAGAATGTAATTAAATCTTTAGGGTATTTAAATTACTTAGATTGGGTGATATCTAGTAGTCAATTCACAAATGAACTACAAAACCTTTTCACCATGAAATTTATACTACTACTACTATCAGAATCATTTAAGTGACATATAATTGTAACTAAATAACACAGATGGTGCGATATATTGCACCTCATTATTTGCAAGTTTAATTCATGTTAATATTACGACATGTGCCCGATGGAGCTGTAATCTATAACCAATGTGCATGCTCTTTCACATGAATCATTGGTCTAATTTAGCAGTAAGGATTGAAGTATATAGGAAAATGAAGTCTCTGATTTTGACTGCAAGTGGAGAGCTTAGGAGGCGTAATGGACATTCTTCAGTCAATAACCATGTATGAATTAGGGATTAACTGTTCATTAGTAAATCTGCATCTATAGCAACCACATTACTTTTTAGCTATTACAACTTTTTTCGTCTTTGATTCCAAATCTAACTTTAAAAATTCTTACTTTTTCCTTTTAGATGTTTACTTTTTATTACATAATTATGACTACTGAACCACATACTGCGTCAAAGAAAAAGAATGGCACTGGGGATCCGGGAATAATGCCTGCAAATTTTGAGCATAATGATGGGGTAAAGGAATAGGGGCTGGCATTTTGAAGTGATTGAAGAGCATAATTGGCATAATATGCAATTTCATGTAAACTGATATCAAAATACTCTAATAGAGCAGTCACTTATACTCTAATAGACCAAAATCCTGCTAAACATTATAAATTGCAAAAGTTGAACATTTTAAGGGAATAATTTTGAGAATAATGAATACATTTGGGAATAATGAGAGCATAATGATAACTTTTTTCGAGAAATTCGGAATAGAATAATGATGAAAATTTGTAGCATAACTCCTGAGGCCTAAATTATGGTACCAGACATGCCTTAAAATTAATTTTGTGTCTGAACAATTGCCCAATCAATTACTGAAAAGTGAAATGTCCATTACACTTGATTTTCAGCTACTGTGAATTTCATCTCCATTGAAATCCCTTACCATACAATCACAAAATTTCTTCTTTTACGCAATACAGAATTTCCCATGAAATTGACAGTATGTTCCACCCATTACACAGTGTTACAAACAAACAACAGTATGAGAAGTGTCAATCCACTTGCTAAGGAAAATACAGGCATTTAACATGATAGCTGGTCAACACAGTCACAGGGAAGCCATATCATGCTATTGCAAATCGACGCCTTGCTTTGTCAGTAAAAAGAACTGGGATACAAAGGAGAATAAAAATAAGTCCTGTGATGCGTGTATTGTACATGTTGTGGTTGGCAAAAGGCACATCTTGGGATGAAGCAATATTGAACAGTGAAGAAATTAATCCTGTAGCCTTGTCAGTTATATAAATTAAAAAGAAATTAAAATTTCACAAAAACTCGTTGGAAGGGTTTGGGGTCAATCTGAACACATTTTTGGGTTTGGCCATGCCTAACCAATGTTGCCAAGCTGTCGTGAGACTGGTTTCTGAGTGATACTTTTGTGCAAGAATGCCAAACCTCCATGATCCCTAATATACAGTACTACCATACTGTATAATACAATTTCAATTGCTTCTAAGTTGCACATATTTATATACAATACTGCTTTAATGTAACACACCACTCTTGAGTGAGTAGCTTTACCACATACTTTTTTTGAGCTAAAGTGAAACTCAGAAAGAAATACATCTGCAACTTGAAAAAGTGAGGATGAGTTTGAGTGCGAGGACAGTATTGATTTCACAGCAAGACTCGCGATTACTTTACCTATACCAATGTCAGTGTTTCAAAATGAGCAGTTATAGCTAAAGCTAAGACCTATAGCCAGTTTTAACTGCTAATTGCAATCACATGTGTGAAAGTATACTGAAGTATATAGTCTAGTATGATTGTGTTGTACTGTATATAATAGTGAGTTTTTCGATGTTTCTACAGATTTACTACTGCTGCTAGCTGCTACTGCTGTTTCTGTATGCTGCTTTTTGTATGTATTCTACAGTGGCTATTGGTTATGCTACATAACATGTAGTCACTCATCCATTTATCAAGCAAACCCTCAAGCATTATCACAAGTATTTCACAGTAACTTGCAATAACACCAAGATTACTATAGTATGAATACATGGATACAAGAAGAATGACTATATTACTACACAATTAAGGCTGGATTTTCTGCTTGAGTGATTGCACAGCACTAAAGTAATTACGCTAAAGAGAATGTTATTGTTAGATCAAGTTTTTGTTGTTTCATCATATACATAGCAAACACCCAACACTATAATTAACAAACATATATTAAATTAACTGCATACACGTTACTACACACATACATGACAACTATATATACTACATATATGATAACTAATGATTATTATCTATACCAAAACAGCTAAGCTGTGATGAAAGGTTGCGGCCTCTATTGGATGAAAAAGTTGTAAAATCAAAGGTGGCAGCAAAGAAATGGTTGCAATGATACTAATGCCAATAATTTTTAATAATCACACTGCAATGTTCACTTTAACCAACCTTTTAATGTTAATCAAAATTAATGTGGAAATGTATTTTTGTGCTGGTAAGGGCTCTCCAGGAAGTATAATTTAACCTGGAAATGTACTATTTTGAATCATAGCTAAATGTGCACCTCTCATCAGCACCCTTTACTTTCTACCACAGTGTGTGCAGCAACGTCAATGCACTCTTAGATAGTTTCACTGTCAAAATGGTCTACTTTTGCTAAATGCTATTTCTACACTATGTACTGTTTTCAGATCTTTAGAGTTGGATGACAATGTGTACGGTAAAATTCAATTTGGCTTTCAGCCTTTGTTCATCCATGCACAACTTGGCCTGCAGTAATTCTTGACTATGCTATCCTTTAAAAACAAATCAATGTTCACACTGCTAATTCCCAATCAACCACCACTGGGAAGGATTTGCATGACACCTCAAACTCACAAAATATTGGGTAGTTATCTACTTGAGAGTGAATCTCTAGGAAGCTAATTAGTGTAAATCTGGCAAGCATAGATAATGCTATAATTATCTTATGACTTCAACAATTAGCTAATTTAGCTAGCAAGTTACAACACTCTGAATAATTAAAATTCTCAAGCTATAGTTCTAGATGATAATATAAGATAGTTTGAATACCAGAGGTGTCTATAGATTAAACTGTAGTATTAACGTACCTCGTGTACACACAGTGTCACTACCACTCCAGCTTCCATCAATCTGACATGTCCTATTGTTACTACCACTTAGCTCATAGTCATCATCACATGTGAAGGTACAAGTGTCTCCAAGACTAGCTTGTCCATCATTTCCCGGTGAACAATCAATATCTCCATTATCAGGAGCAATAAGTGGTTGACATGCTGTGAGTAAACAATGAAGGATGTATGAAAGGTGTGATGATGTATATAATTTGAAGATACACCAGTTAAGTTTCTGTGTCAAGTTGCTGTACACAAGTTTAGGTTTACAATGCACTGAGTTATTGTAAATTAGGTCTACATACAAGTTACTGAGTTACTGAGTGCTAATGTAGACCTATATTTACTTGATATGATCTGAATTATGTACAAGTTTGATTGCAATATTTAGTTAGAAATTATGTAACATGCATTACAACCAACCACCACTTGGGTACACAAGATTTAGTAAACATTAAATTCAGAGTATAAAAGTTTGTCAGTGATAAAAATTAGATCAATCAACACACACATCCTCTCGGTTTCTTGATGATGATATCTGTCAAAATTCTGATTGACCATCGGTACAATTTGAAATACATGCTTTACCATAATGGTATGTGTATCATCTCAGTAAAGTCATTGCTGTTATAAAGATCATTGTCATATTAATTAAGATTACTGGCTTTGTTTCTAGTGCTTGGCATCAAGGTTTATTCTACTAGGATTTCTCCTTTGGGGGTCAGAAATTTGAGGGGAAACTGAGTAAAAGTCTATGGGTAGCTTCCTTTAGTTATCCTTTTCCAAGTTCACAACCATTCAACTGTCTGACATTGGATGCGAGGGTATTTCTGACCATTCTGTGCATCATTTTAAGAACAAGATTAACCTAAGTACAGAGTTGTCACTCACAATTATTTTTAAGTAGAATCTGAAATATTTGGAAGGTATCCCTCCTCCTACCAGCTCTAGAATAAATATACTGCTTGGTATGCAGCTCAAACGTTGAGAATAGCAGCAAAGAAATTAAGCCCTGTGTTACCAGCCAAAAATCTTTGTGCAAAATATTTATTCATTCTAACATGGTGTGAATATTAAGTCATGTGTATTAACTACTTTTGACAACTACTGCTGAGCAGTTTTGATATTTCATAGACAGTACGATATTGTTACTTGATATTATGTTGTAACTATATTATCAGTATGCCTTATTATTATTTTTATTTTATTATCTAGGACCGCGTCACATACAACCAAGTACATACACCAACGTGACAGTCCCCTGGTGAGGCTATTAAGTGGTAAAGGCACGATCCCCAAATCATCTCAATATGTCACAGTAGTGACAGATACAACACAATAGTGGCATCGTAACTAAAGGCCACCAGTAGCTAAGTGCCAGTACATCATTGGTGTGGTAATGACACAGTGATGTGTACACAGTATATGTATACAACACATACAGGAGAGAACTATACATTATTGCAGTATTGTATGCAGCAATACATTATAGGTAACATCACCAGATAAAAATTATTAGCCAATATACAGCACAGTATCAACATCAACTAGAGCTAAATAAGGTTCATCAGTTGTGTAGCAATGGCACAGTGATGGGTGACACACTATAGTTATGCATGCACAACTTGCAGGAGATAGCTATACACAATACTGTAGGAGTATGCAAGCCAGATGAACCAGATAAAGGAAGACAGCCAAGCCAGCCAGAGCCTAGTAGCTAACTTGCCAGGTGAAGGCAAAAAAGATTAAGCACATATTGAATTGCCTGACACCAACACAAAGGAAGTTCGCCATGCCAGCTGCACAAGACAAGATTGTTTACTTGTATTTTATATGTAACTGTATTGTAAAGAGCGTGGCATGTGTTTTAATGTTTTCTTGTATTGTTTGATTACATATTTTATGTGAATGAATCCACTGGCAGCTGGCATGGAGACTTAAAACGTTACAAACATAAAAACTTACTTGTAATCTTCTTGTTTACGTGTAAAGTGGCCTCTGGCTCTCCTCCACGGACATTCACTAATCTTCTCCTTCGTGCAATCTGTAATTTAGCAAGGGTGTGGTACTGAGCGTTATATACAATTACACGTATGGTCAAGTCATCAGCACGAACAGGCACAACGATTATACGTTTGTGCCTTCGTTCACAGGCGAATCTATCCCCGGTTATTCATGTCTCTAGGCCTCGTAGTTTTCGAGAACATTAATTATTAATTCATTCATTCATTATTTATTTATTTATGATGTAATTTTGACCACATTTCTTATTATTCTTAGTACTTGGTTGTATAATAACACTTTACAGCGACCAGCACTGAAGGTCTGACAGCAACATGTGCTGCAGCCTTATATAGTTAGATGTCATTCTAGACCTCTACTACAAGATCCAGATACATCTAATCACTTTCTCTTAAGACAGAATTGTGTTGGAAAGCTGTTTGCAGTATATTATTATACACCAGTCAGTGTATTTCAGTGTATTTCAGTGTATTTCAGTGTATTTCAGTGTATGTGTACACTGTGACATACAAATAGAGAAGCTATAACTAAATAATCAGTATCTGAATGTCTCTCTGACTGAAAACCTCAGATGAAATTAGGCTGGTACTAAAAATTTGTAGCTAACCACCAACCAACAAATTACACTTTAAGACATTAAAATATTGAAAGCTGTAACATCCTAATAAAAACATGGTGGTTAGAGTTGTGCAGGAGAAGCATTGACTGTATTTTGGTTTCTAGCTATAATAATTATATCATTCTAATCTTTCTTCTGGAATTATTCATATACTTGCAAGTACTTGCTTGCATTGTTTTACTGTTGCTTATGGACTAACTTTCTTCTTTGCATATCGTCTGAGTAAAGTTTTCTGTTAACTCAATAACAGTGTCCATATCAAAATCATCTGTGAAGAACACAAGTGATGGGTCACTAGCAATGGCATTCAGTTCATCAATATTAGCACCACCCAATCCTGCAGCATAAACCTGATAGATATCAGCAGCATGAAGAGCATCAGCAGCAGCTATAGTAGCTCTTCGGCTATTAGATCTACCATCAGTTACAACAATTGCAATTTGGGTACGTCCATTTCTCACTCCCATTGTACCATCTTGTGCACTGGATAACAGAAGCCGTAAAGCAGCTGCTGTGTTAGTGGATCCAGTGGGGTATGGTATACCAGGATTGATAGCAGGTAAAAGAGTTGCTTTACTGGTGTGTTGTTGTAGATTAAATTCAATAGATGCACTACCACTAAACACTATCACTCCAACTAAGCTATCTTGTGGACCAATGGTCAGAGTATCAGATACACTTTCAGCAAATTCTCTTATCAACTGGAATCGAGTTGCTGTAACACTTCCAGAACCATCCAGTACAAAAACCAAATCAATACCAGAAGTTTCACATTCTGCAAAGAATAATTTCAGAGTGTACATACAACCTTGTAATCTATTGAAACATTTCACAAGCAGTTTAATGTTAAACACTATCCCACCAGGGTCCCATAAGAAGACTGAACCTGTTACTTCAAGGAGTCAGATTTGTATAAGTAGTCAGAGATACTTCATTATTAATACTGATACAAACAAACAAAACATTCATGTCACACTCATATTATTTACATCCAGTATAAATTTTAATAGGCACTTATAAAGAAAAGTGAAATGATAGATGACATTGGCTAACACATTAATGGGCAATTAGGTTTGTTTGAAGTAATTCTGTAAAAAGATCTGAAAGTTTAGAGGAGTACTTATAAGCAACCAGAAGCCTATACTGTATTTAGTGGAATATGCAGTCTATCATTTTAATCATTCATCACAGCAATCATTATCATCTAATGATTAGGCAACCTTGTGTGAATAGGATCACCACTAAAGAAAGACAAACAGCACACTAATGATAAAGACCTAGGTCCTACACACATACAGTTTTTTCCCACCAAATCCAAAGTTACCTAAATCTTGCACACATTCAGGTAGTGTGTTGTCACCATATAAGAGCATGAATTCTTGGCAATAACAATTGTATATAACCATCAAGTATGATAAAATTGTTGCATAAATAACAGGCTAAATAAGCACTGTGCTATGTGTCAACTTCAATGTTTAAACAGCTGAAGCAGTTAGCTTCCATGCACAGATGGAGTTAAAATTAACTACAACATACTCTCTGTTTCCTTTGAGGTATGGTTTCAATAATATATACAAGGACAAAAAGCTTGCACAGTTTAATATTATGATAATTCATTTACTATAGACTACAAAAAAGTGCATGTACATACCTATTGTACAAGTAGTGTCATTACCACTCCAGCTACCATCATCTCCACATGTTCTACTGGTACTACCTCCTAGTTCATAACCATCATCACATGTGAATGTACAAGTGTCTCCAGGATTAGCATCTCCATCATCTCCCAGTGAACAGCCAATATCTCCATTACCAGGAGCAGCAAGTGGTGGACATGTTACCACTACAGGTAAAATACATACTGATTTATACTTGTTTATTCTATCCCTTGCTTCTAATATTATGAACTCTTGATGACAAGAGTTCAGTATGCCCTGTACAAACACACTGCCACAAGTTCACAATTAATGCCTCTGTTGGTTAATTGGTGTTGAATATGACTCTACCTGGTATAAAAGTACTGTTGATGGGTGTTGAATATGGTAAAGCCTTTATTTTAAAGAACAAAGTGAGGTGCTTATACTCTACTAGTGGCAGTGAATTTGTTTAATATATCATGTCAGTTAGATACTCTCCCTTACTACATAATAATTATTATGAACTCTTGCTTCTAAGTAGATTTTCGCACCTAACATATGCAATAAGAAAAATTTAATCATTCTTGCAACCCAAATTTAGTAGACTATTCATTGTGGGAGGGAAAAAATATCTAATAACAGTATTACAATGTGGCTTTACTATAATTATGGCTCTAGCAATTACCTCACTAACTCTGCCTTAATCATAATTAACAGGTCTGCAGTCTATAGTCATCCTTGTATATGTACATTGGTATAATTATTAATTATATGTACATGTCTGATGTGGGAGTCAACAGCTTTAAATAACTGAAGATGGTGTGATCATTTTAGCCAAAATTTAAAATTAACCAAATATGAAATGTGTGTGTTTTGTGCTGGCAAGAGTTTCCGAGGAAGTATACTTTAACCTGGCACATGCCAGCACACTCTTGTTAACTTTGAGTTGTACCTCTCATCAGTACCAGCGCTGATCAGTACTCTTCACTCTCTACCACACTGTGAACTATGCACATAAGATTTTTACTGAAGATAAAAGTAGCTAAACACAAGTAGTCCAAGTGTTGTAAAGTTATTACTACAGTAAATATTAAATGTTTTGTTAGCAGATTTGGGAAAACTAGTCTTATTACCTGTGACAGCAATGATTTCTCACCACAGACATATATAGCTATATATCAATGCACTATTCAAGGGCGTAGGCAAGGGGGGTTCGGACGAACCCCCCCCTTTCAGAGGCAGAATTTTTTAAAATTAAAAATCACACCAAATCTTACAGCCCTGAAGCTCTCCGGTAGCTACTTGCCCACTGGCGCTCCTCTGTACTACTCCTGAGAGTCACATCACATTACTGCTGAACCATTGAAAAACATATCTATTGCATCACGTGATCAATTGCGCACGTGATGCATGGTTGAAATTGCACAAGTGAAATGGTGAAGGACTGTTCAATGGTCGGTTGAGACATATTACAAGGAATTTGAGTGGTCATGTTATACATGTGTCAGGTTAGCACAAACTGGGAATTGTTGATGTATATTTACTTGATGAATGGTTTGTTTATTTGTTACATGCTGTGGGCACGTGACGTCTCGAACATATTGGAGTACAAGCCAAGTCTGAAGTTGCTGACCATCAACAGGAGGACCGGCCGAGAATAATGTATTGGAAAGAAGTATTGCCAACTAAGGGACTCGAGTGTGGAGAGCTTCCGTGTGCTAGGAAATTGAAGTTGGCTGTCAGTGTGCTGTCTGGAAGTGAAGATTAGTTAGTTTTACAATAGGTTTATAGTTTCTATAAGCTGCATAAACAGCAGTGTGTAAGTTTTAGCTAGTTAGATGCACAAACAGCACATTTTAATGTTACTGCCTAAGGGCACATTTTGTGTATGCATCATTTTCGTCCAAACATGTCTAGGGGAAGCACCCAGGTCTTCCCTTAAGACATTTCACTTTAAATCCGAACTCCCTTCAAAAAAAATCCTGGCTACGCCCCTGCTATTAGATGGTTTTACTGTCAATATCAACTGGTCTACTTTGGCTGGATGCTATTTCAATACTGTGTACTGTTTGTGCAGATCTGTTTTGTAAAAAAATTGGTTTGAGATTTTATCCACCTACAACTTGGCCTAATATTACACTCTGAAAAGTTAAAATTGGTTTTTTCAAGGTATGGTTCTGGCCCTAGTTAAACTGCAGCTGGATATTGTGGATAACATAAGATAGTCACAATACCAGAGGTGCGTATACATAGATTAAACTGTGGCATTAATATACCTCGTGTACACACAGTGTCAGTACCACTCCAGCTTCCATCAATCTGACATGTCCTATTGGTACTACCACTTAGCTCATAGCCACCATCACATGTGAAGGTACAAGTGTCTCCAAGACTAGCTTGTCCATCATTTCCCAGTGAACAATCAATGTCTCCATTATCAGGAGCAGTAAGTGGTTGACATGCTGTGAGTAGACAATGAAGAACATATGAAAGGTGTGATGTAGTTTGAAGATACAATGGTCAAGTTTCTGTGGATTATTCAGTACTTGACCTGTAATATTTACTGTACTTGGCATGATCTAAAATGTGCACAGATTTAATTGCCAATATTTGGTTAGATAATGTGCATTGCAACCAACCACTGCTTGGGTATAAGACTTATTGCAACAGTTATATATGTCACTGATAAAGGAGATGTCAACTGGCACATCCTCTTGTTAATGTCTGTCAAAATTTTGATTGACCATCAGTACAGTTTGAAGAAAGATAATGGTATGTGTTTATTAATGCAAAGATCATTTCCATGCTATTAAAGATTATTAGCTTTGTTTACAGTACTTGGTATGCAACTCAAATATTGAGAATAGCAGCAGAAATTAAACTTGTGTCACCAGCACAAAAACTCAGTGCAGATACCTGAATTCATTCTTACACAAGGTCACATTGTGTAAATTTGAAGCCATGTGCGATGTAACTACTATTATCAATCATCATTAATAGTGTAAGCAGAAAGATGGTACATAAGTCTTCTCCAAATGCTCTCCTAACATCAACAGGTTTGAAAAAAGTAAAAGAGCTGTTGATTAAGCCAATTTGTGCTGCAAGTATTGGAAAGAATTAGTTGCAGTTATTCACTTAAATTGTTCACTCCAATGAATTTGTACAGGAACAAGTGTTTCATGCTTGCACACCTCAATTGCCCATATTTAATGCATGGGATATTTTGAAGCCTCATAACTTGCTTGTATAAACAGTTCTGGTGTTTCGAGGGTTTCACAGTCTACTAAATGTTTGTATTATGGAAGAACAATGGATCAGGTAAAAGCAGCTAACTAAAGATGAATCCAACATCATTAAGAATTAATAAAATCTCATGGCAGATATGGTTAATCTTATGCATTATAAGATAACACTTGAACTTGTTAAATATTATTGTAAGTCAGTCATACACATACACAAATAGCTAAGAAACAAAATTTATAAAGTGTGATGATATCCGGTAACAAAGGCAACTAGATTGGTACTAAAAAATTGTAGCTAATTACTAACTAACACCTTAGGACATTAAAATATTGAAAGCTGTAACATCTTTAAAGTACAGTATAATATATAATCCATAGTAGTTAGAATAGTGCAGTAGAATAATTGGTTCTACTTCCATATCTAGTACTGTATGTATATCATTCTAAACCTTCCTCTGGAATTATTTATATCAAGAGTTATTAACCCTTGTTTATACTTATAGTGCTAGCTTGAATTACTATTACTTAAAGACTAACTTTCTTCTTTACATATCGTCTGAGTAAAGTTTTCTGTTAACTCAATAACAGTGTCCATATCAAACTCATCTGTGAAGAACACAAGTGATGGGTCACTAGCAATGGCATTCAGTTCAACAATGTTAGCACCACCCAATCCTGCAGCATAAACCTGATAGATACCAGCTGCATGAAGAGCATCAGCAGCAGCTATTGTCCTCCTTCGATTATTAGATCTTCCATCAGTCACAACAATAGCAATTTGGGTACGTCCATTTCTCACTCCCATTGTACCATCTTGTGCACTAGATAACAGAAGCTGTAAAGCAGCTGCTGTGTTAGTTCCTCCAGTGGGGTATGGTATACCAGGATTGATAGCAGGTAAAAGAGTTGCTTTACTGGTGTGTTGCTGTAGATTAAATTCGATAGATGCACTACCACTAAACAGTATAACTCCAACTAAGCTATCTTGTGGACCAATGGTCAGAGTATCAGATACACTTTCAGCAAATTCTCTTATGAGTTGGAATCTAGTTGCTGTAACACTTCCAGAACCATCCAGTACAAAAACCAAATCAATACCAGAAGTTTCACAACCTATAAAAATAGAGTGCACAGTATGTAAATCTTTGTAATCTATTAAAACATTTCACAAACATATCCCACCAGGGTCTCATAAGAAGACTGAACCTGTTACTACAAGGAGTCACATTTGTACAAGTAGTCAGAGATACTTCATTATTGATACTGATACAAATAAACAAAACATTCACGTCACACTCATATTATTTACATCCAGTGTAAATTTTAATAGGCACTTATAAAGAAAATGAAATGATAGATGACATTGGCTAACACATTAATGGACAATTAGGTTTGTTTGAAGTAATTCTGTAAAAAGACCTGAAAGTTAAGAGGAGTACTTATAAGCAATCAGAAGCCTATACTGTATTTAGTGGAATATGCAGTCTATCATTTTAATCATTCATCACAACAATCATTATCATCTAATGATTAGGCAACCTTGTGCGAATAGGATCACTACTAGTGACCTGCCGATTATGCTGGCATAATCATGAGCATAATAGGTGCCTGAAAGCATTGAGCATAATGCTATGTAGCATAATAGGAAGAATATTTGAACCATACTACAAATCCTTGATGGTCAAAATACATTATCACAGAACAATATCAATATACTCTAATAGAACAGTCAATAACTCTAATAGAACAGTCAATAACTTTAATAGAGCAATCAAAGAGCTGACTGTTTTATTAGAGTATATTTATCTTATCTGTCAGATGCATTTTGAAGAGCAAAGAGGTGCTTCAGCCACTTACTATGTACCCATAACTGCAAATTTATTAGCAAAACATGGGAAATGAGGCATAAAGCTTGAGCATAATTTGAGCATATTACATAGGTAAACTTTTTTAGCAGTGCAGCATACAGTAGCATAATAGGTAAAATTTTGAGCATAATAGGTGGGTCCCTAATCACTACTAAAGAAAGACAAACAACGATAAAGACCTAGGGTCCTACACACATACAGTTTTTTCCCACCAAATCCAAGGTTACCTAGATCTTACACACATTCAGGTAGTGTGTTGTCACCATATAAGAACATGAATTCTTGGCAATAACAATTGTATATAACCATCAAGTATGATAAAATTGTTGCATAAATAACAGGCTAAATAAGCACTGTGCTATGTGTCAACTTCAATGTTTAAACAGCTGAAGGGGTTAGCTTCCGTGCACAGATGGAGTTAAATTAACTACAACATACTCTCTGTTTCCTTTGAGGTATGGTTTCAATAATATATACAAGGACAAAAAGCTTGCAAATTTTAATATTATAATAATTCATTTACTATAAACTACAAAAAAGTGCATGTACATACCTATTGTACAAGTAGTGTCATTACCACTCCAACTACCATCATCTCCACATGTTCTACTGGTACTACCTCCTAGTTCATAACCATCATCACATGTGAAGGTACAAGTGTCTCCAGGATTAGCATCTCCATCATCTCCCAGTGAACAGCCAATATCTCCATTACCAGGAGCAGTACGTGGTGGACATGTTACCACTACAGGTAAAATACATACCGATTTATATTTGTTTATTCTATCCCTTGCTTCTAATATTATGAACTCTTGATGACAAGAGTTCATAATATTAAACACTTAGTATGCCCTGTACAAACACACTACCACAAGTTCACCATTAATGCCTCTGTTGGTTAATTGGTGTTGAATATGACTCTACCTGGTAGAAAAGTACTGTTGATGGGTGTTGAATATGGTAAAGCCTTTATTTTAAAGAACAAAGTGAGGTGCTTATACTCTACTAGTGGCAGTGAATTTGTTTAATATATCATGTCAGTTAGATACTCTCCCTTACTACATAATAATTATTATGAACTCTTGCTTCTAAGTAGTTTATCGTACCTAACATATGCAATAAGAAAAATTTAATCATTCTTGCAACCCAAATTTAGTAGACTATCCATTGTGGGAGGGAAAAATATCTAATAACAGTATTACAATGTGGCTTTACTATAATTATGGCTCTAACAATTACCTCACTAACTCTGCCTTAATCATAATTAACAGGTCTGCAGTCTATAGTCATCATTGTATATGTACATTGGTATAATTATTAAATATATGTACATGTCTGATGTGAGAGTCAACAGCTTTAAATAACTGAAGATGGTGTGATCATTTTAGCCAAACTTTAACCAAATGTGAAATGTGTGTGTTTTGTGCTGGCAAGAGTTTCCGAGGAAGTATACTTTAACCTGGCACATGCCAGCACACTCTTATTAACTTTGAGTTGTACCTCTCATCAGTACCAGCGCTGATCAGTACTCTTCAATCTCTACCACATTGTGAACTATGTACATAAGATTTTTACTGAAGATAAAGGTAGCTAAACACAAGTAGTCCAAGTGTTGTAAAGTTATTACTACAGTAAATATTAAATGTTTTGTTAGCAGATTTGGGAAAACTAGTCTTATTACCTGTGACAACAATGATTTCTCACCACAGACATATATAGCTATATATCAATGCACTATTAGATGATTTTACTGTCAATATCAACTGGTCTACTTTGGCTGGATGCTATTTCAATGCTGTGTACTGTTTGTGCAGATCTGTTTTGAAACAAAAATGGTTTGAGATTTTATCCACCTACAACTTGGCCTAATATTACACTCTGAAAAGTTAAAATTGGTTTTTTCAAGGTATGGTTCTGGCCCTAGTTAAACTGCAGCTGGATATTGTGGATAACATAAGATAGTCACAATACCAGAGGTGCATATACATAGATTAAACTGTGACATTAATATACCTCGTGTACACACAGTGTCAGTACCACTCCAGCTTCCATCAATCTGACATGTCCTATTGGTACTACCACTTAGCTCATAGCCACCATCACATGTGAAGGTACAAGTGTCTCCAAGACTAGCTTGTCCATCATTTCCCAGTGAACAATCAATGTCTCCATTATCAGGAGCAGTAAGTGGTTGACATGCTGTGAGTAGACAATGAAGAACATATGAAAGGTGTGATGTAGTTTGAAGATACAATGGCCAAGTTTCTGTGGATTATTCAGTACTTGACCTAATATTTACTGTACTTGGCATGATCTAAAATGTGCACAGATTTAATTGCCAATATTTGGTTAGATAATGTGCATTGCAACCAACCACTGCTTGGGTATAAGACTTATTGTAACAGTTATATATGTCACTGATAAAGGAGATGTCAACTGGCACATCCTCTTGTTAATGTCTGTCAAAATTTTGATTGACCATCAGTACAGTTTGAAGAAAGATAATGGTATGTGTTTATTAATGCAAAGATCATTTCCATGCTATTAAAGATTATTAGCTTTGTTTACAGTACTTGGTATGCAACTCAAATATTGAGAATAGCAGCAGAAATTAAACTTGTGTCACCAGCACAAAAACTCAGTGCAGATACCTGAATTCATTCTTACATAAGGTAACATTGTGTAAATTTGAAGCCATGTGTGATGCAACTACTATTATCAATCATCATTAATAGTGTAAGCAGAAAGATGGTACATAAGTCTTCTCCAAATGCTCTCCTAACATCAACAGGTTTGAAAAAAGTAAAAGAGCTGTTGATTAAGCCAATTTGTGCTGCAAGTATTGGAAAGAATTAGTTGCAGTTATTTACTTAAATTGTTCACTCCAATGAATTTGTACAGGAACAAGTGTTTCATGTTTGCACACCTCTATTGCCCATATTTAATGTATGGGATATTTTGAAGCCTCATAACTTGCTTGTATAAACAGTTCTGGTGTTTCGAGGGCTTCACAGTCTACTAAATGTTTGTATTATAGAAGAACAATGGATCAGGTGAAAGCAACTAACTAAAGATGAATCCAACATCATTATGAATTAATAAAATCTCCTGGCAGATATGGTTAATCTTATGCATTATAAGATAACACTTGAGCTTGTTAAATATTATTGTAAGTCAGTCATGCACATACACAAATAGCTAAGAAACAAAATTTATAAAGTGTGATATCTGGTAACAAAGGCAACTAGATTAGTACTAAAAAATTGTAGCTAATTACTAACTAACACCTTAGGACATTAAAATATTGAAAGCTGTAACATCTTTAAAGTACAGTATAATATATAATCCATAGTAGTTAGAATAGTGCAGTAGAATAATTGGTTCTACTTCCATATCTAGTACTGTATGTATATCATTCTAAACCTTCCTCTGGAATTATTTATATCAAGAGTTATTAACCCTTGTTTATACTTATAGTGCTAGCTTGAATTACTATTACTTAAAGACTAACTTTCTTCTTTACATATCGTCTGAGTAAAGTTTTCTGTTAACTCAATAACAGTGTCCATATCAAACTCATCTGTGAAGAACACAAGTGATGGGTCACTAGCAATGGCATTCAGTTCAACAATGTTAGCACCACCCAATCCTGCAGCATAAACCTGATAGATACCAGCTGCATGAAGAGCATCAGCAGCAGCTATTGTCCTCCTTCGATTATTAGATCTTCCATCAGTCACAACAATAGCAATTTGGGTACGTCCATTTCTCACTCCCATTGTACCATCTTGTGCACTGGATAACAGAAGCTGTAAAGCAGCTGCTGTGTTAGTGGATCCAGTGGGGTATGGTATACCAGGATTGATAGCAGGTAAAAGAGCTGCTTTACTGGTGTGTTGCTGTAGATTGAATTCGATAGATGCACTACCACTAAACACTATCACTCCAACTAAGCTATCTTGTGGACCAATGGTCAGAGTATCAGATACACTTTCAGCAAATTCTCTTATGAGTTGGAATCTAGTTGCTGTAACACTTCCAGAGCCATCCAGTACAAAAACCAAATCAATACCAGAAGTTTCACAACCTATAAAAATAGGGTGTACAGTACATAAATCCTTGTAATCTATTAAAACATTTCACAAACATATCCCACCAGGGTCCCATAAGAAGACTGAACCTGTTACTACAAGGAGTCAGATTTGTACAAGTAGTCAGAGATGCTTCATTATTGATACTGATACAAACAAACAGAACATTTGGGTCACACTCATATTGTTTATATCCAGTGTAAATTTTAATAGGTACAACATCAAGAGAAATGAAATGATAGATGGTATTGGCTAACATATTTAAAGGACAATTCGGTTGGTTTAAAGCAATCCTGTAGAAAGACCTGAAAATACAGTCTACCATTTCAATCTTTCATCACAGTGGTCATTATCATCTAATGATTTGTTTTATATAATAAACTAGTGTGAATAAGGTACCTATTAAAGAAAGACAGATAGCACACTAATGATGAAGATCTAGGTCCTACACAGTGACAGAGGAAGTAGTTGATGTGAGGGGGCTGACCAGAGTATAGAATCTCTGGCAGCAGGGAGTCTTGTGGGGTACAGTTCCCCAGAAGCTGTAACCATTTAGCTTTCATGGTGCCTCAAAGTTCACCAGAATTAATTCATAGTACAGTTTGAAGTATTTCAAGTAGAATACCAACCTTTTAGTCAAAAGTATATAAACAGACTATTTGTAGTCTATAAAAACCTTTTTTGGCAAAGTTTTTAGCTGTTGACTACAGGAGGGTTAATAAACATGCAGCACCTACAATCAGCCTTTAGATACCTGGAAACACTTGGTACAGTGGGAAGACACCAACTCTCAAAGTAAGATGCCAGTGTTTTGATTCCTACTTTAGGCAACAATTTGTTTTCCATTTTCAACTATTCTTAGATAAGAAGCACTTTGACTGTTCTATTAGGGTACTTTCTGTGCAGAAATCAAGTACAATTTATAACACACAGGTGTCATGCATGTAATTATCTAGGATTAATACAAAACAATTAAGGGTGGGGTAGTTGATCAGTTGATTACAAATCGGGGTAAACTATTCCATAGTTTGATTACAGAAGAAAAAATTGTACAAGTCAATTTTTTGTAGTGGGTTGGGTGTATATCAATCTTTTGCACGGTCTTCAGCCCCACTCCAAGAAGGATAATTTTGGCAAGAATCATTCTGAGGGGGGTAAGCCTTCTCTCAATAGATTGGGGGCTGAACAGCCCCTACCCTTCCTCTTCCTGCCACCTATGGTCCTAGATACACACATGTGGCTTCGTTCACACCAAATCCAAGGTTACCTTGATCTTACACATGCTCAGGTAGTGTATATAACACACAAACAATCATGAACAAGGAAATCACTAGCAAACACAAAGCACAAATTTTCTGTCACTACATACATATGTTAGATCACAAATTCTTGGCAATAACAATTGTAAGTAGGTTATCATTGTTGCCTTAATAAGCACATGCACTACAGAGTCAACTTCAATATTTAAATAGTTGAATGGGTTAATTCCATCACAGATACAATTTAACTACAGCATACTCTCTGTTTGTTTTTCATTTGAGGTATGGTTTTGATGGATAAAAAAACTTTGCAAGGTTTATAATTCATTAACATAAAATGATGCAGTAAACAAAAAGTGTACATACCTATTGTACAAGTAGTGTCATTTCCACTCCAGCTCCCATCATCTCCACATGTTCTACTGGTACTACCTCCTAGTTCATAACCATCATCACATGTGAAGGTACAAGTGTCTCCAGGATTAGCTTCTCCATCTCCTCCCACTGAACAATCAATATCTCCATTATCAGGAGTAGTGAGTGGTGGACATGTTACCACTGCATAATAAATACAAATTGGTTTACAGTTGCTTATTTTTTTCAAATTACTCCTTTGTAGATATTCCCAGCTAGAAATTTGCAATCAGAAAATTAAATAATTCCACATTTCATAAACAATCCATTTTGGCACGAAACAAAATTAAATACCACTATTATGAGCTGACATTACTATACACTAACTCTTCCTTAATCTAAATTGACAGGGTATGCAGCCTAGAGTCATCTTTGTTAGGCCTGAGTCAAATATGCTCAAAATTGTGTCCATAATGCATTCAGGAATTTCAATTTTTAACCTATTATGCTCTTCATTGTTCCCATTATCCTTGCATTAGACTCTATTTAGGCTGTTTTGGGTGGGTAATAAATCTCATATACTCCACCTTGTTTTCTAATATACTCCACGCCTTCAGGCACAATATAACATATGCTCAGAATCTAGGCCTATCCAATCACTACGCATTGTTCACGTGCAGTGATTTAACGAGTGCAATTATTTTGTCATGTGAGGATGCATAGTTGCCATGGTGTTAGTATTAACACAAGAAAACCAGCTGCTTTTGCCAACCCTACAGCAGAAACAGCCGTGGATGAGGTAAGTAATCTGAGTGTAATGTGAAACAAAGTCTAAAGCAGTTATACGGACGCAATGTGGAGTCTATGAAAAATTTACCCTAAGGCCCTTAGTAACACCCTCGCTTTGCTCGTGCACTACAGCCCAGGCCTTTGGGTTTATAAATTTCATAGACTCCACATTGTGCCTGTATAACTATTATTTATGCTCCTAGGTTAACAACATTTCTTATAAAAATCTTGGCACATTTTAATCAGTGAATGCTCTATTAGAGCATTTCACTACAAAGTAACTGTTCTATTAGAGAGTATCAATCTAAGGAGCTATGTAAACACATTTGAGTGCTCTATTGCAATTTGTAATTTCCACTGACTGCTGTATCACAGTGTATTGATCTATTTTAATTAAGTTCCACAGTTTGAAATATACACCTAATATGCTAGCATTATGCTGGCATACTACTCCAGCCTATCATGCCCTTTTATTATGCTGGTATATTTGATGGAGGCCTAATCCCTGTATATGTACATTGGTATAATTGTTAAATACCGGTATATATACATATCTGATGTGGGAGTCAACAGCTTTAAATAACTGAAGATAGTGTGATCATTTTAGCCAAACTTTAAAGTTAACCAAATGTGAAATGTGTGTGTTTGTGCTGGTGAGGGCTCCCAAGGAAGCATACTTTAACCTGGCACATGCCAACGCACTCTTATTAAATTTGAGTTGTACCTCTCATTGGTACCCTTCACTCTCTACCACAATGTGGACACTTGTAATATAGTTGCACTTATCTAATGAATATTTTGCTTTTTGTGTTCAGCTATATACCTTTATCTTCTGTAAAAGTCTTAGTTTACAGGATCTACAGTACATTACAGTAAATATAAAATATTTCTGAGCTATTATCCACCAAAAACTTTGCCTAGATCTAATCAATGCTATCCTCAACTATTTAAAAACAAATCAATGCTTGTGTTGCCATTTCATTGGAAAGGACTTGCCTGATATTTCAATCATACAAAACATCAACAGTTAGTAGTTACTGTAGCTACTTGAGAGTAGATTCTTATATACAGTAAGCATAGATAGCTTCAACCATTATTGTGCTATAAACATTTTGAATTATTAAAACTGGTTTTCAAATTATAGTTCTGGTTCCAGTTAAACTGCTGTTGTGAGATAGTCAGAATACCAGAGGTTTCTACAGATTAAACTGTGACATTAACATACCTCGTGTACACACAGTGTCAGTACCACTCCAGCTTCCATCAATCTGACATGTCCTATTGTTACTACCACTTAGCTCATAGCCATCGTCACATTTGAAAGTACAAGTGTCTCCAAGACTAGGTTGTCCATCATTTCCCAGTGAACAATCAATATCTCCATTATCAGGAGCAGTAAGTGGTTGACATGCTGTGTGAGTAGACAATGAAGAACATATACAAAAGGTGTGATGCATAAATAAATTAAGTTTCTGTGGATTAGCTACTGAGTGCTATATGTAGACCTAATATTTACTTCACATGATCTGAAATGCGCACAAGTTTAATTGCAATATTTGGTTAGAAATTATGTAACATACATTACAACCAACTTCAAATTGGGTATACAAGTGATGAAGCCATGTATTGTAACTACTACTATCAACCATCATTAATAGTGTAAGCAGGCAAAAAAGTCTGTAGTGAATTCATTCTCCAAATGCACACCTAACATCAACAGGTTTGTAAAAGTATATAAGAGCTGTTGATTCAGTCACAGCTATCAGAAAGAAGTAGTTGGAATTATTTACTGATATACTAAATTATGCATAAACTTACCTAATAGCACTAAATTCGAAAAGTTGAAGAAAGACATGGTTTGCATTCACCTGCTCCCTTGCCAAAACTAGTAATATTAAAGAGATGAGCATGTGTTCACTCCCAATGGCTTTCTACTGGAACAAGCATACTTTCATGGAGTGGCCCATATATACTAACTGTATTGAATGTAAGCCACTTGCTCTTGTTTCTTGTTTGTATCAAAGTGCTTTTTTAATAAATAGTGCTGGTGTTTAAAGGGCTCCACAGCGCTGCTAATTTTTAAGGAGTAACAAGGAAGAACAACAGGCCAGGTAAAAGCAAACTGACTAAAAATGAATCCAACATCATTATGAATTTATAAAATCTCCTGGGAAATGCGGTTGCTTATGTATTATATACAAGATTACAACCCTTGAGCTTGGGAAATATTTTGTGGCCACATACGATATTAAAAATATAAATCACTTGTGCAGGACAAGTATTAAAAACTTAATTTATAGGAACTGAACTTTACTGTGATATCTGAATGCCTTTGTTTCTGAGAACCTCAGAGGTAACTAGGTTGATACTAAAACTTTGTAGCTTACAACCAACCAACAAATGTGACCGGATTTGCGAAAAGGGGTCTTCCACACACATCCAATTTACCAACTTTGACAATTCATAACTTCCGTTTGGTAAAAGTTATTGCGTTGACATTTGGTCAGTGGTGTGCGCCACCATAGATTAATGGATGGTAAAATTTCAGGTTTGGATCTTTTTTAAACACAAAGTTATGGTCTTCCAATTCATAGAATTGGATGTGTGTGGAAGACCCCTTTTTGCAAATCCGGTCACAAATTACACCTTAAGACATTAAGCTGTAACATCTTTAAGTACAATCCATAGCAGCTAGAATCGTGGAAAAACTTGTAGCTAACCAATAAATTGCACAGTAAGACATTGAAAGCTGCAACATCCTCAAAGTATAATTCGTGGTGGTTAGAATTGTACAGTAGAAGTATTGACTGTACTTTTGTTTCTACTATTATATCATTCTAACCCTTTCTCCGGAATTATTTATACTTCTAAATGCTAGCTTGCATCATTAATTATTGTTCAAAAACTAACTTTCTTCTTTGCATATCGTCTGAGTAAAGTTTTCTGTTAACTCAATAACAGTGTCCATATCAAACTCATCTGTGAAAAACACAAGTGATGGGTCACTAGCAATGGCATTCAGTTCAACAATGTTAGCACCACCCAATCCTGCAGCATAAACCTGATAGATACCAGCTGCATGAAGAGCATCAGCAGCAGCTATAGTAGCTGTTTGACTATTAGATCTTCCATCAGTCACAACAACAGCAATTTGGGTACGTCCATTTCTCACTCCCATTGTACCATCTTGTGCACTGGATAACAGAAGCCGTAAAGCAGCTGCTGTGTTAGTGGATCCAGTGGGGTATGGTATACCAGGATTGATAGCAGGTAAAAGAGTTGCTTTACTGGTGTGTTGCTGTAGATTAAATTCGATAGATGCACTACCACTAAACACTATCACTCCAACTAAGCTATCTTGTGGACCAATGGTCAGAGTATCAGATACACTTTCAGCAAATTCTCTTATGAGTTGGAATCTAGTTGCTGTAACACTTCCAGAGCCATCCAGTACAAAAATCAAATCAATACCAGAAGTTTCACAACCTACAAAAATAGGGTGTACAGTACATAAATCCTTGTAATCTATTAAAACATTTCACAAACATATCCCACCCGGGTCCCATAAGAAGACTGAACCTGTTACTACAAGGAGTCAGATTTGTACAAGTAGTCAGAGATACTTCATTATTGATACAAACAAACAGAACATTTGGGTCACACTCATATTGTTTATATCCAGTGTAAATTTTAATACGTACAACATCAAGAGAAATGAAATGATAGATGGTATTGGCTAACATGTTTAAAGAACAATTCGGTTGGTTTAAAGCAATCCTGTAGAAAGACCTGAAAATACAGTCTACCATTTCAATCATTCATCACAGTGGTCATTATCATCTAATGATTTGTTTTATATAATAAACTAGTGTGAATAAGGTCACTATTAAAGAAAGACAGATAGCACACTAATGATGAAGATCTAGGTCCTACACAGTGACAGAGGAAGTAGTTGATGTGAGGGGGCTGACCAGAGTATAGAATCTCTGGCAGCAGGGAGTCTTGTGGGGTGCAGTTCCCCAGAAGCTGTAACCATTTAGCTTTCATGATGCCTCAAAGTTCACCAGAATTAATTCATAGTACAATTTGAAGTATTTCAAGTAGAATACCAACCTTTTAGTCAAAAGTATATAAACAGACTATTTGTAGTCAATAAAAACCTTTTTTGGCAAAGTTTTTAGCTGTTGACTACAGGAGGGTTAATAAACATGCAGCACCTACAATCAGCCTTTAGACACCTGGAAACACTTGGTACAGTGGGAAGACACCAACCCTCAAAGTAAGATGCCAGTGTTTTGATTCCTACTGTAGGAAACAATTTGTTTTCCATTTTCAACTATTCTTAGGTAAGAAGCACTTTGACTGTTCTATTAGGGTACTTTCTGTGCAGAAATCAAGTACAATTTATAACGCACAGGTGTCATGCATGTAATTATCTAGGATTAATACAAAACAATTAAGGGTGGGGTAGTTGATCAGTTGATTACAAATCGGGGTAAACTATTCCATAGTTTGATTACAGAAGAAAAAATTGTACAAGTCAATTTTTTGTAGTGGGTTGGGTGTATATCAATCTTTTGCACGGTCATCAGCCCCACTCCAACAAGGATAATTTTGGCAAGAATCATTCTGAGGGGGGTAAGCCTTCTCTCAATAGATTGAGGGCTGAACAGCCCCTACCCTCCCTCTTCCTGCCACCTATGGTCCTAGATACACACATGTGGCTTCGTTCACACCAAATCCAAGGTTACCTTGATCTTACACATGCTCAGGTAGTGTATATAACACACAAACAATCATGAACAAGGAAATCACTAGTAAACACAAAGCACAAATTTTCTGTCACTACATACATATGTTAGATCACAAATTCCTGGCAATAACAATTGTAAGTAGGGTATCATTGTTGCCTTAATAAGCACATGCACTACAGAGTCAACTTCAATATTTAAATAGTTGAATGGGTTACTTCCATCACAGATACAATTTAACTACAACATACTCTCTGTTTGTTTTTCATTTGAGGTATGGTTTTGATGGATAAAAAACTTTGCAAGGTTTATAATTCATTAACATAAAATGATGCAGTAAACAAAAAGTGTACATACCTATTGTACAAGTAGTGTCATTTCCACTCCAGCTCCCATCATCTCCACATGTTCTACTGGTACTACCTCCTAGTTCATAACCATCATCACATGTGAAGGTACAAGTGTCTCCAGGATTAGCTTCTCCATCTCCTCCCACTGAACAATCAATATCTCCATTATCAGGAGTAGTGAGTGGTGGACATGTTACCACTGCATAATAAATACAAATTGGTTTACAGTTGCTTATTTTTTTTCAAATTACTCCTTTGTAGATATTCCCAGCTAGAAATTTGCAATCAGAAAATTAAATAATTCCACATTTCATAAACAATCCAGTTTGGCACGAAACAAAATTAAATACCACTATTATGAGCTGACATTACTATACACTAACTCTTCCTTAATCTAAATTGACAGGGTATGCAGCCTAGAGTCATCCTTTTAGGCCTGAGTCAAATATGCTCAAAATTGTGTCCATAATGCATTCAGGAATTTCAATTTTTAACCTATTATGCTCTTCATTGTTCCCATTATCCTTGCATTAGACTCTATTTAGGCTGTTTTGGGTGGGTAATAAATCTCATATACTCCACCTTGTTTTCTAATATAATCCATGCCTTCAGGCACAATATAACATATGCTCAGAATCTAGGCCTATCCAATCGCTACGCATTGTTCACGTGCAGTGATTTAATGAGTGCAATTATTTTGTCATGTGAGGATGCATAGTTGCCATGGCATTAGTATTATCACAAGAAAACCAGCTGCTTTTGCCAACCCTACAGCAGAAACAGCCGTGGATGAGGTAAGTAATCTGAGTGTAATGTGAAACAAAGTCTAAAGCAGTTATACGGACGCAATGTGGAGTCTATGAAAAATTTACCCTCAGGCCCTTAGTAACACCCTCGCTTTGCTCACGCACTACAGCCCAGGCCTTTGGGTTTATAAATTTCATAGACTCCACATTGTGCCTGTATAACTATTATTTATGCTCCTAGGTTAACAACATTTCTAACAATTATCTTGGCACATTTTAATCAGTGAATGCTCTATTAGAGCATTTCACTACAAAGTAACTGTTCTATTAGAGAGTAACAATCTAAGGAGCTATGTAAACACATTTGAGTGCTCTATTGCAATTTGTAATTTCCACTGACTGCTGTATCACAGTGTATTGATCTATTTCAATTAAGTTCCACAGTTTGAAATATACACCTAATATGCTAGCATTATGCTGGCATACTACTCCAGCCTATCATGCCCTTTTATTATGCTGGTATATTTGATGGAGGCCTAATCCCTGTATATGTACATTGGTATAATTGTTAAATACCGGTATATATACATATCTGATGTGGGAGTCAACAGCTTTAAATAACTGAAGATAGTGTGATCATTTTAGCCAAACTTTAAAGTTAACCAAATGTGAAATGTGTGTGTTTGTGCTGGTGAGGGCTCCCAAGGAAGCATACTTTAACCTGGCACATGCCAACGCACTCTTATTAAATTTGAGTTGTACCTCTCATTGGTACTCTTCACTCTCTACCACAATGTGGACACTTGTAATATAGTTGCACTTATCTAATGAATATTTTGCTTTTTGTGTTCAGCTATATACCTTTATCTTCTGTAAAAGTCTTAGTTTACAGGATCTACAGTACATTACAGTAAATATAAAATATTTCTGAGCTATTATCCACCCAAAACTTGGCCTAGATCTAATCAATGCTATCCTCAACCATTTAAAAACAAATCAATGCTTGTGTTGCCATTTCATTGGAAAGGACTTGCCTGATATTTCAATCTTACAAAACATCAACAGTTAGTGGTTACTTTAGCTACTTGAGAGTAGATTCTTATATACAGTAAGCATAGATAGCTTCAACCATTATCGTGCTATAAACACTTTGAAGTATTAAAACTGGTTTTCAAATTATAGTTCTGGTTCCAGTTAAACTGCTGTTGTGAGATAGTCAGAATACCAGAGGTTTCTACAGATTAAACTGTGACATTAACATACCTCGTGTACACACAGTGTCAGTACCACTCCAGCTTCCATCAATCTGACATGTCCTATTGTTACTACCACTTAGCTCATAGCCATCGTCACATTTGAAAGTACAAGTGTCTCCAAGACTAGGTTGTCCATCATTTCCCAGTGAACAATCAATATCTCCATTATCAGGAGCAGTAAGTGGTTGACATGCTGTGTGAGTAGACAATGAAGAACGTATACAAAAGGTGTGATGCATAAATGAATTAAGTTTCTGTGGATTAGCTACTGAGTGCTATATGTAGACCTAATATTTACTTCACATGATCTGAAATGCGCACAAATTTAATTGCAATATTTGGTTAGAAATTATGTAACATACATTACAACCAACTTCAAATTGGGTATACAAGTGATGAAGCCATGTATTGTAACTACTACTATCAACCATCATTAATAGTGTAAGCAGGCAAAAAAGTCTGTAGTGAATTCATTCTCCAAATGCGCACCTAACATCAACAGGTTTGTAAAAGTATATAAGAGCTGTTGATTCAGTCACAGCTATCAGAAAGAAGTAGTTGGAATTATTTACTGATATACTATATTATGCATAAACTTACCTAATAGCACTAAATTTGAAAATTTGAAGAAAGACATGGTTTGCATTCACCTGCTCCCTTGCCAAAACTAGTAATATTAAAGAGGTGAGCATGTGTTCACTCCCAATGGCTTTCTACTGGAACAAGCATACTTTCATGGAGTGGCCCATATATACTAACTGTATTGAATGTAAGCCACTTGCTCTTGTTTCTTGTTTGTATCAAAGTGTTTTTTTAATAAATAGTGCTGGTGTTTAAAGGGCTTCACAGCGCTGCTAATTTTTAAGGAGTAACAAGGAAGAACAACAGGCCAGGTAAAAGCAAACTGACTAAAAATGAATCCAACATCATTATGAATTTATAAAATCTCCTGGGAAATGCGGTTGCTTATGTATTATATACAAGATTACAACCCTTGAGCTTGGGAAATGTTTTGTGGCCACATACGATATTAAAAATATAAATCAGTTATGCAGGACAAGTATTAAAAACTTAATTTATAGGAACTGAACTTTACTGTGATATCTGAATGCCTTTGTGTCTGAGAACCTCAGAGGTAACTAGGTTGATACTAAAACTTTGTAGCTAACAACCAACCAACAAATGTGACCGGATTTGCGAAAAGGGGTCTTCCACACACATCCAATTTACCAACTTTGACAATTCATAACTTCCGTTTGGTAAAAGTTATTGCCTTGACATTTGGTCAGTAGTGTGCACCACCATAGATTAATGGATGATAAAATTTCAGGTTTGGATCTTTTTAAACACAAAGTTATGGTCTTCCAATTCATAGAATTGGATGTGTGTGGAAGACCCCTTTTCGCAAATCCAGTCACAAATTACACCTTAAGACATTAAGCTGTAACATCTTTAAGTACAATCCATAGTAGCTAGAATCGTGGAAAAACTTGTAGCTAACCAACAAATTGCACATTAAGACATTGAAAGCTGCAACATCCTCAAAGTATAATTCGTGGTGGTTAGAATTGTACAGTAGAAGTATTGACTGTACTTTTGTTTCTATTATTATATCATTCTAACTCTTTCTCCGGAATTATTTATACTTCTAAATGCTAGTTTGCATCATTAATTATTGTTCAAAAACTAACTTTCTTCTTTGCATATCGTCTGAGTAAAGTTTTCTGTTAACTCAATAACAGTGTCCATATCAAACTCATCTGTGAAGAACACAAGTGATGGGTCACTAGCAATGGCATTCAGTTCAACAATGTTAGCACCACCCAATCCTGCAGCATAAACCTGATAGATACCAGCTGCATGAAGAGCATCAGCAGCAGCTATTGTCCTCCTTCGATTATTAGATCTTCCATCAGTCACAACAATAGCAATTTGGGTACGTCCATTTCTCACTCCCATTGTACCATCTTGTGCACTGGATAACAGAAGCTGTAAAGCAGCTGCTGTGTTAGTTCCTCCAGTGGGGTATGGTATACCAGGATTGATAGCAGGTAAAAGAGTTGCTTTACTGGTGTGTTGTTGTAGATTAAATTCGATAGATGCACTACCACTAAACACTATCACTCCAACTAAGCTATCTTGTGGACCAATGGTCAGAGTATCAGATACACTTTCAGCAAATTCTCTTATGAGTTGGAATCTAGTTGCTGTAACACTTCCAGAGCCATCCAGTACAAAAACCAAATCAATACCAGAAGTTTCACAACCTACAAAAATAGGGTGTACAGTACATAAATCCTTGTAATCTATTAAAACATTTCACAAACATATCCCACCCGGGTCCCATAAGAAGACTGAACCTGTTACTACAAGGAGTCAGATTTGTACAAGTAGTCAGAGATACTTCATTATTGATACTGATACAATCAAACAGAACATTTGGGTCACACTCATATTGTTTATATCCAGTGTAAATTTTAATAGGTACAACATCAAGAGAAATGAAATGATAGATGGTATTGGCTAACATATTTAAAGGACAATTCGGTTGGTTTGAAGCAATCCTGTAGAAAGACCTGAAAATACAGTCTACCATTTCAATCATTCATCACAGTGGTCATTATCATCTAATGATTTGTTTTATATAATAAACTAGTGTGAATAAGGTACCTATTAAAGAAAGACAGATAGCACACTAATGATGAAGATCTAGGTCCTACACAGTGACAGAGGAAGTAGTTGATGTGAGGGGGCTGACCAGAGTATAGAATCTCTGGCAGCAGGGAGTCTTGTGGGGTGCAGTTCCCCAGAAGCTGTAACCATTTAGCTTTCATGGTGCCTCAAAGTTCACCAGAATTAATTCATAGTACAATTTGAAGTATTTCAAGTAGAATACCAACCTTTTAGTCAAAAGTATATAAACAGACTATTTGTAGTCAATAAAAACCTTTTTTGGCAAAGTTTTAGCTGTTGACTACAGGAGGGTTAATAAACATGCAGCACCTACAATCAGCCTTTAGACACCTGGAAACACTTGGTACAGTGGGAAGACACCAACTCTCAAAGTAAGATGCCAGTGTTTTGATTCCTACTGTAGGAAACAATTTGTTTTCCATTTTCAACTATTCTTAGATAAGAAGCACTTTGACTGTTCTATTAGGGTACTTTCTGTGTAGAAATAAAGTACAATTTATAACGCACAGGTGTCATGCATGTAATTATCTAGGATTAATACAAAACAATTAAGGGTGGGGTAGTTGATCAGTTGATTACAAATCGGGGTAAACTATTCCATAGTTTGATTACAGAAGAAAAAATTGTACAAGTCAATTTTTTGTAAGGTGGGTTGGGTGTATATCAATCTTTTGCACGGTCTTCAGCCCCACTCCAAGAAGGATAATTTTGGCAAGAATCATTCTGAGGGGGGTAAGCCTTCTCTCAATAGATTGAGGGCTGAACAGCCCCTACCCTCCCTCTTCCTGCCACCTATGGTCCTAGATACACACATGTGGCTTCGTTCACACCAAATCCAAGGTTACCTTGATCTTACACATGCTCAGGTAGTGTATATAACACACAAACAATCATGAACAAGGAAATCACTAGCAAACACAAAGCACAAATTTTCTGTCACTACATACATATGTTAGATTACAAATTCCTGGCAATAACAATTGTAAGTAGGGTATCATTGTTGCCTTAATAAGCACATGCACTACAGAGTCAACTTCAATATTTAAATAGTTGAATGGGTTACTTCCATCACAGATACAATTTAACTACAACATACTCTCTGTTTGTTTTTCATTTGAGGTATGGTTTTGATGGATAAAAAAACTTTGCAAGGTTTATAATTCATTAACATAAAACGCTGCAGTAAACAAAAAGTGTACATACCTATTGTACAAGTAGTGTCATTTCCACTCCAGCTCCCATCATCTCCACATGTTCTACTGGTACTACCTCCTAGTTCATAACCATCATCACATGCGAAGGTACACGTGTCTCCAGGATTAGCTTCTCCATCTCCTCCCACTGAACAATCAATATCTCCATTATCAGGAGTAGTGAGTGGTGGACATGTTACCACTGCATAATAAATACAAATTGGTTTACAGTTGCTTATTTTTTTCAAATTACTCCTTTGTAGATATTCCCAGCTAGAAATTTGCAATTAGAAAATTAAATAATTCCACATTTCATAAACAATCCAGTTTGGCACGAAACAAAATTAAATACCACTATTATGAGCTGACATTACTATACACTAACTCTTCCTTAATCTAAATTGACAGGGTATGCAGCCTAGAGTCATCCTTGTTAGGCCTGAGTCAAATATGCTCAAAATTGTGTCCATAATGCATTCAGGAATTTCAATTTTTAACCTATTATGCTCTTCATTGTTCCCATTATCCTTGCATTAGACTCTATTTAGGCTGTTTTGGGTGGGTAATAAATCTCATATACTCCACCTTGTTTTCTAATATAATCCATGCCTTCAGGCACAATATAACATATGCTCAGAATCTAGGCCTATCCAATCGCTACGCATTGTTCACGTGCAGTGATTTAATGAGTGCAATTATTTTGTCATGTGAGGATGCATAGTTGCCATGGCGTTAGTATTATCACAAGAAAACCAGATGCTTTTGCCAACCCTACAGCAGAAACAGCCGTGGATGAGGTAAGTAATCTGAGTGTAATGTGAAACAAAGTCTAAAGCAGTTATACGGACGCAATGTGGAGTCTATGAAAAATTTACCCTCAGGCTCTTAGTAACACCCTCGCTTTGCTCACGCACTACAGCCCAGGCCTTTGGGTTTATAAATTTCATAGACTCCACATTGTGCCTGTATAACTATTATTTATGCTCCTAGGTTAACAACATTTCTAACAATTATCTTGGCACATTTTAATCAGTGAATGCTCTATTAGAGCATTTCACTACAAAGTAACTGTTCTATTAGAGAGTAACAATCTAAGGAGCTATGTAAACACATTTGAGTGCTCTATTGCAATTTGTAATTTCCACTGACTGCTGTATCACAGTGTATTGATCTATTTCAATTAAGTTCCACAGTTTGAAATATACACCTAATATGCTAGCATTATGCTGGCATACTACTCCAGCCTATCATGCCCTTTTATTATGCTGGTATATTTGATGGAGGCCTAATCCCTGTATATGTACATTGGTATAATTGTTAAATACCGGTATATATACATATCTGATGTGGGAGTCAACAGCTTTAAATAACTGAAGATAGTGTGATCATTTTAGCCAAACTTTAAAGTTAACCAAATGTGAAATGTGTGTGTTTGTGCTGGTGAGGGCTCCCAAGGAAGCATACTTTAACCTGGCACATGCCAACGCACTCTTATTAAATTTGAGTTGTACCTCTCATTGGTACTCTTCACTCTCTACCACAATGTGGACACTTGTAATATAGTTGCACTTATCTAATGAATATTTTGCTTTTTGTGTTCAGCTATATACCTTTATCTTCTGTAAAAGTCTTAGTTTACAGGATCTACAGTACATTACAGTAAATATAAAATATTTCTGAGCTATTATCCACCCAAAACTTGGCCTAGATCTAATCAATGCTATCCTCAACCATTTAAAAACAAATCAATGCTTGTGTTGCCATTTCATTGGAAAGGACTTGCCTGATATTTCAATCTTACAAAACATCAACAGTTAGTGGTTACTTTAGCTACTTGAGAGTAGATTCTTATATACAGTAAGCATAGATAGCTTCAACCATTATCGTGCTATAAACACTTTGAAGTATTAAAACTGGTTTTCAAATTATAGTTCTGGTTCCAGTTAAACTGCTGTTGTGAGATAGTCAGAATACCAGAGGTTTCTACAGATTAAACTGTGACATTAACATACCTCGTGTACACACAGTGTCAGTACCACTCCAGCTTCCATCAATCTGACATGTCCTATTGTTACTACCACTTAGCTCATAGCCATCGTCACATTTGAAAGTACAAGTGTCTCCAAGACTAGGTTGTCCATCATTTCCCAGTGAACAATCAATATCTCCATTATCAGGAGCAGTAAGTGGTTGACATGCTGTGTGAGTAGACAATGAAGAACGTATACAAAAGGTGTGATGCATAAATGAATTAAGTTTCTGTGGATTAGCTACTGAGTGCTATATGTAGACCTAATATTTACTTCACATGATCTGAAATGCGCACAAATTTAATTGCAATATTTGGTTAGAAATTATGTAACATACATTACAACCAACTTCAAATTGGGTATACAAGTGATGAAGCCATGTATTGTAACTACTACTATCAACCATCATTAATAGTGTAAGCAGGCAAAAAAGTCTGTAGTGAATTCATTCTCCAAATGCACACCTAACATCAACAGGTTTGTAAAAGTATATAAGAGCTGTTGATTCAGTCACAGCTATCAGAAAGAAGTAGTTGGAATTATTTACTGATATACTATATTATGCATAAACTTACCTAATAGCACTAAATTTGAAAATTTGAAGAAAGACATGGTTTGCATTCACCTGCTCCCTTGCCAAAACTAGTAATATTAAAGAGGTGAGCATGTGTTCACTCCCAATGGCTTTGTACTGGAACAAGCATACTTTCATGGAGTGGCCCATATATACTAACTGTATTGAATGTAAGCCACTTGCTCTTGTTTCTTGTTTGTATCAAAGTGTTTTTTTAATAAATAGTGCTGGTGTTTAAAGGGCTTCACAGCGCTGCTAATTTTTAAGGAGTAACAAGGAAGAACAACAGGCCAGGTAAAAGCAAACTGACTAAAAATGAATCCAACATCATTATGAATTTATAAAATCTCCTGGGAAATACGGTTGCTTATGTATTATATACAAGATTACAACCCTTGAGCTTGGGAAATATTTTGTGGCCACATACGATATTAAAAATATAAATCAGTTATGCAGGACAAGTATTAAAAACTTAATTTATAGGAACTGAACTTTACTGTGATATCTGAATGCCTTTGTGTCTGAGAACCTCAGAGGTAACTAGGTTGATACTAAAACTTTGTAGCTAACAACCAACCAACAAATGTGACCGGATTTGCGAAAAGGGGTCTTCCACACACATCCAATTTACCAACTTTGACAATTCATAACTTCCGTTTGGTAAAAGTTATTGCCTTGACATTTGGTCAGTAGTGTGCACCACCATAGATTAATGGATGATAAAATTTCAGGTTTGGATCTTTTTAAACACAAAGTTATGGTCTTCCAATTCATAGAATTGGATGTGTGTGGAAGACCCCTTTTCGCAAATCCAGTCACAAATTACACCTTAAGACATTAAGCTGTAACATCTTTAAGTACAATCCATAGTAGCTAGAATCGTGGAAAAACTTGTAGCTAACCAACAAATTGCACATTAAGACATTGAAAGCTGCAACATCCTCAAAGTATAATTCGTGGTGGTTAGAATTGTACAGTAGAAGTATTGACTGTACTTTTGTTTCTATTATTATATCATTCTAACTCTTTCTCCGGAATTATTTATACTTCTAAATGCTAGTTTGCATCATTAATTATTGTTCAAAAACTAACTTTCTTCTTTGCATATCGTCTGAGTAAAGTTTTCTGTTAACTCAATAACAGTGTCCATATCAAACTCATCTGTGAAGAACACAAGTGATGGGTCACTAGCAATGGCATTCAGTTCAACAATGTTAGCACCACCCAATCCTGCAGCATAAACCTGATAGATACCAGCTGCATGAAGAGCATCAGCAGCAGCTATTGTCCTCCTTCGATTATTAGATCTTCCATCAGTCACAACAATAGCAATTTGGGTACGTCCATTTCTCACTCCCATTGTACCATCTTGTGCACTGGATAACAGAAGCTGTAAAGCAGCTGCTGTGTTAGTTCCTCCAGTGGGGTATGGTATACCAGGATTGATAGCAGGTAAAAGAGCTGCTTTACTGGTGTGTTGTTGTAGATTAAATTCGATAGATGCACTACCACTAAACACTATCACTCCAACTAAGCTATCTTGTGGACCAATGGTCAGAGTATCAGATACACTTTCAGCAAATTCTCTTATGAGTTGGAATCTAGTTGCTGTAACACTTCCAGAGCCATCCAGTACAAAAACCAAATCAATACCAGAAGTTTCACAACCTACAAAAATAGGGTGTACAGTACATAAATCCTTGTAATCTATTAAAACATTTCACAAACATATCCCACCAGGGTCCCATAAGAAGACTGAACCTGTTACTACAAGGAGTCAGATTTGTACAAATAGTCAGAGATACTTCATTATTGATACTGATACAATCAAACAGAACATTTGGGTCACACTCATATTGTTTATATCCAGTGTAAATTTTAATAGGTACAACATCAAGAGAAATGAAATGATAGATGGTATTGGCTAACATATTTAAAGGACAATTCGGTTGGTTTGAAGCAATCCTGTAGAAAGACCTGAAAATACAGTCTACCATTTCAATCATTCATCACAGTGGTCATTATCATCTAATGATTTGTTTTATATAATAAACTAGTGTGAATAAGGTCACTATTAAAGAAAGACAGATAGCACACTAATGATGAAGATCTAGGTCCTACACAGTGACAGAGGAAGTAGTTGATGTGAGGGGGCTGACCAGAGTATAGAATCTCTGGCAGCAGGGAGTCTTGTGGGGTGCAGTTCCCCAGAAGCTGTAACCATTTAGCTTTCATGGTGCCTCAAAGTTCACCAGAATTAATTCATAGTACAATTTGAAGTATTTCAAGTAGAATACCAACCTTTTAGTCAAAAGTATATAAACAGACTATTTGTAGTCAATAAAAACCTTTTTTGGCAAAGTTTTAGCTGTTGACTACAGGAGGGTTAATAAACATGCAGCACCTACAATCAGCCTTTAGACACCTGGAAACACTTGGTACAGTGGGAAGACACCAACTCTCAAAGTAAGATGCCAGTGTTTTGATTCCTACTGTAGGAAACAATTTGTTTTCCATTTTCAACTATTCTTAGATAAGAAGCACTTTGACTGTTCTATTAGGGTACTTTCTGTGTAGAAATAAAGTACAATTTATAACGCACAGGTGTCATGCATGTAATTATCTAGGATTAATACAAAACAATTAAGGGTGGGGTAGTTGATCAGTTGATTACAAATCGGGGTAAACTATTCCATAGTTTGATTACAGAAGAAAAAATTGTACAAGTCAATTTTTTGTAAGGTGGGTTGGGTGTATATCAATCTTTTGCACGGTCTTCAGCCCCACTCCAAGAAGGATAATTTTGGCAAGAATCATTCTGAGGGGGGTAAGCCTTCTCTCAATAGATTGAGGGCTGAACAGCCCCTACCCTCCCTCTTCCTGCCACCTATGGTCCTAGATACACACATGTGGCTTCGTTCACACCAAATCCAAGGTTACCTTGATCTTACACATGCTCAGGTAGTGTATATAACACACAAACAATCATGAACAAGGAAATCACTAGCAAACACAAAGCACAAATTTTCTGTCACTACATACATATGTTAGATTACAAATTCCTGGCAATAACAATTGTAAGTAGGGTATCATTGTTGCCTTAATAAGCACATGCACTACAGAGTCAACTTCGTTACTTCCATCACAGATACAATTTAACTACAACATACTCTCTGTTTGTTTTTCATTTGAGGTATGGTTTTGATGGATAAAAAACTTTGCAAGGTTTATAATTCATTAACATAAAATGATGCAGTAAACAAAAAGTGTACATACCTATTGTACAAGTAGTGTCATTTCCACTCCAGCTCCCATCATCTCCACATGTTCTACTGGTACTACCTCCTAGTTCATAACCATCATCACATGTGAAGGTACACGTGTCTCCAGGATTAGCTTCTCCATCTCCTCCCACTGAACAATCAATATCTCCATTATCAGGAGTAGTGAGTGGTGGACATGTTACCACTGCATAATAAATACAAATTGGTTTACAGTTGCTTATTTTTTTTCAAATTACTCCTTTGTAGATATTCCCAGCTAGAAATTTGCAATCAGAAAATTAAATAATTCCACATTTCATAAACAATCCATTTTGGCACGAAACAAAATTAAATACCACTATTATGAGCTGACATTACTATACACTAACTCTTCCTTAATCTAAATTGACAGGGTATGCAGCCTAGAGTCATCCTTGTTAGACCTGAGTCAAATATGCTCAAAATGTTGTCCATAATGCATTCAGGAATTTCAATTTTTAACCTATTATGCTCTTCATTGTTCCCATTATCCTTGCATTAGACTCTATTTAGGCTGTTTTGGGTGGGTAATAAATCTCATATACTCCACCATGTTTTCTAATATACTCCACGCCTTCACGCACAATATAACATATGCTCAGAATCTAGGCCTATCCAATCGCTACGCATTGTTCACGTGCAGTGATTTAACGAGTGCAATTATTTTGTCATGTGAGGATGCATAGTTGCCATGGCATTAGTATTATCACAAGAAAACCAGCTGCTTTTGCCAACCCTACAGCAGAAACAGCCATGGATGCAGTAAGTAATCTGAGTGTAATGTGAAACAAAGTCTAAAGCAGTTATACGGACGCAATGTGGAGTCTATGAAAAATTTACCCTCAGGCCCTTAGTAACACCCTCGCTTTGCTCGTGCACTACAGCCCAGGCCTTTGGGTTTATAAATTTCATAGACTCCACATTGTGTCTGTATAACTATTATTTATGCTCCTAGGTTAACAACATTTCTAACAATTATCTTGGCACATTTTAATCAGTGAATGCTCTATTAGAGCATTTCACTACAAAGTAACTGTTCTATTAGAGAGTATCAATCTAAGGAGCTATGTAAACACATTTGAGTGCTCTATTGCAATTTGTAATTTCCACTGACTGCTGTATCACAGTGTATTGATCTATTTTAATTAAGTTCCACAGTTTGAAATATACACCTAATATGCTAGCATTATGCTGGTATACTACTCCAGCCTATCATGCCCTTTTATTATGCTGGTATATTTGATGCAGGCCTAATCCCTGTATATGTACATTGGTATAATTGTTAAATACCGGTATATATACATATCAGATGTGGGAGTCAACAGCTTTAAATAACTGAAGATAGTGTGATCATTTTAGCCAAACTTTAAAGTTAACCAAATGTGAAATGTGTGTGTTTGTGCTGGTGAGGGCTCCCAAGGAAGTATACTTTAACCTGGCACATGCCAACGCACTCTTATTAAATTTTAGTTGTACCTCTCATTGGTACCCTTCACTCTCTACCACAATGTGGACACTTGTAATATAGTTGCACTTATCTAATGAATATTTTGCTTTTTGTGTTCAGCTATATACCTTTATCTTCTGTAAAAGTCTTAGTTTACAGGATCTACAGTACATTACAGTAAATATAAAATATTTCTGAGCTATTATCCACCCAAAACTTTGCCTAGATCTAATCAATGCTATCCTCAACCATTTAAAAACAAATCAATGCTTGTGTTGCCATTTCATTGGAAAGGACTTGCCTGATATTTCAATCTTACAAAACATCAACAGTTAGTGGTTACTTCAGCTACTTGAGAGTAGATTCTTATATACAGTAAGCATAGATAGCTTCAACCATTATCATGCTATAAACACTTTGAATTATTAAAACTGGTTTTCAAATTATAGTTCTGGTTCCAGTTAAACTGCTGTTGTGAGATAGTCAGAATACCAGAGGTTTCTACAGATTAAACTGTGACATTAACATACCTCGTGTACACACAGTGTCAGTACCACTCCAGCTTCCATCAATCTGACATGTCCTATTGTTACTACCACTTAGCTCATAGCCATCGTCACATTTGAAAGTACAAGTGTCTCCAAGACTAGGTTGTCCATCATTTCCCAGTGAACAATCAATATCTCCATTATCAGGAGCAGTAAGTGGTTGACATGCTGTGTGAGTAGACAATGAAGAACATATACAAAAGGTGTGATGCATAAATAAATTAAGTTTCTGTGGATTAGCTACTGAGTGCTATGTAGACCTAATATTTACTTCACATGATCTGAAATGCGCACAAGTTTAATTGCAATATTTGGTTAGAAATTATGTAACATACATTACAACCAACTTCAAATTGGGTATACAAGTGATGAAGCCATGTATTGTAACTACTACTATCAACCATCATTAATAGTGTAAGCAGGCAAAAAAGTCTGTAGTGAATTCATTCTCCAAATGCACACCTAACATCAACAGGTTTGTAAAAGTATATAAGAGCTGTTGATTCAGTCACAGCTATCAGAAAGAAGTAGTTGGAATTATTTACTGATATACTAAATTATGCATAAACTTACCTAATAGCACTAAATTCGAAAAGTTGAAGAAAGACATGGTTTGCATTCACCTGCTCCCTTGCCAAAACTAGTAATATTAAAGAGATGAGCATGTGTTCACTCCCAATGGCTTTCTACTGGAACAAGCATACTTTCATGGAGTGGCCCATATATACTAACTGTATTGAATGTAAGCCACTTGCTCTTGTTTCTTGTTTGTATCAAAGTGCTTTTTTAATAAATAGTGCTGGTGTTTAAAGGGCTCCACAGCGCTGCTAATTTTTAAGGAGTAACAAGGAAGAACAACAGGCCAGGTAAAAGCAAACTGACTAAAAATGAATCCAACATCATTATGAATTTATAAAATCTCCTGGGAAATGCGGTTGCTTATGTATTATATACAAGATTACAACCCTTGAGCTTGGGAAATATTTTGTGGCCACATACGATATTAAAAATATAAATCAGTTGTGCAGGACAAGTATTAAAAACTTAATTTATAGGAACTGAACTTTACTGTGATATCTGAATGCCTTTGTGTCTGAGAACCTCAGAGATAACTAGGTTGATACTAAAACTTTGTAGCTAACAACCAACCAACAAATGTGACCGGATTTGCGAAAAGGGGTCTTCCACACACATCCAATTTACCAACTTTGACAATTCATAACTTCCGTTTGGTAAAAGTTATTGCATTGACATTTGGTCAGTGGTGTGCGCCACCATAGATTAATGGATGATAAAATTTCAGGTTTGGATCTTTTTTAAACACAAAGTTATGGTCTTCCAATTCATAGAATTGGATGTGTGTTGAAGACCCCTTTTTGCAAATCCAGTCACAAATTACACCTTAAGACATTAAGCTGTAACATCTTTAAGTACAATCCATAGCAGCTAGAATCGTGGAAAAACGTGTAGCTAACCAATAAATTGCACAGTAAGACATTGAAAGCTGCAACATCCTCAAAGTATAATTCGTGGTGGTTAGAATTGTACAGTAGAAGTATTGACTGTACTTTTGTTTCTACTATTATATCATTCTAACCCTTTCTCCGGAATTATTTATACTTCTAAATGCTAGCTTGCATCATTAATTATTGTTCAAAAACTAACTTTCTTCTTTGCATATCGTCTGAGTAAAGTTTTCTGTTAACTCAATAACAGTGTCCATATCAAACTCATCTGTGAAAAACACAAGTGATGGGTCACTAGCAATGGCATTCAGTTCAACAATGTTAGCACCACCCAATCCTGCAGCATAAACCTGATAGATACCAGCTGCATGAAGAGCATCAGCAGCAGCTATAGTAGCTGTTTGACTATTAGATCTTCCATCAGTCACAACAATAGCAATTTGGGTACGTCCATTTCTCACTCCCATTGTACCATCTTGTGCACTGGATAATAGAAGCCGTAAAGCAGCTGCTGTGTTAGTGGATCCAGTGGGGTATGGTATACCAGGATTGATAGCAGGTAAAAGAGCTGCTTTACTGGTGTGTTGCTGTAGATTAAATTCGATAGATGCACTACCACTAAACACTATCACTCCAACTAAGCTATCTTGTGGACCAATGGTCAGAGTATCAGATACACTTTCAGCAAATTCTCTTATGAGTTGGAATCTAGTTGCTGTAACACTTCCAGAGCCATCCAGTACAAAAACCAAATCAATACCAGAAGTTTCACAACCTATAAAAATAGGGTGTACAGTACATAAATCCTTGTAATCTATTAAAACATTTCACAAACATATCCCACCCGGGTCCCATAAGAAGACTGAACCTGTTACTACAAGGAGTCAGATTTGTACAAGTAGTCAGAGATACTTCATTATTGATACTGATACAAACAAACAGAACATTTGGGTCACACTCATATTGTTTATATCCAGTGTAAATTTTAATGCGTACAACATCAAGAGAAATGAAATGATAGATGGTATTGGCTAACATATTTAAAGGACAATTCGGTTGGTTTAAAGCAATCCTGTAGAAAGACCTGAAAATACAGTCTACCATTTCAATCATTCATCACAGTGGTCATTATCATCTAATGATTTGTTTTATATAATAAACTAGTGTGAATAAGGTCACTATTAAAGAAAGACAGATAGCACACTAATGATGAAGATCTAGGTCCTACACAGTGACAGAGGAAGTAGTTGATGTGAGGGGGCTGACCAGAGTATAGAATCTCTGGCAGCAGGGAGTCTTGTGGGGTGCAGTTCCCCAGAAGCTGTAACCATTTAGCTTTCATGGTGCCTCAAAGTTCACCAGAATTAATTCATAGTACAATTTGAAGTATTTCAAGTAGAATACCAACCTTTTAGTCAAAAGTATATAAACAGACTATTTGTAGTCAATAAAAACCTTTTTTGGCAAAGTTTTTAGCTGTTGACTACAGGAGGGTTAATAAACATGCAGCACCTACAATCAGCCTTTAGACACCTGGAAACACTTGGTACAGTGGGAAGACACCAACCCTCAAAGTAAGATGCCAGTGTTTTGATTCCTACTGTAGGAAACAATTTGTTTTCCATTTTCAACTATTCTTAGGTAAGAAGCACTTTGACTGTTCTATTAGGGTACTTTCTGTGCAGAAATAAAGTACAATTTATAACGCACAGGTGTCATGCATGTAATTATCTAGGATTAATACAAAACAATTAAGGGTGGGGTAGTTGATCAGTTGATTACAAATCGGGGTAAACTATTCCATAGTTTGATTACAGAAGAAAAAATTGTACAAGTCAATTTTTTGTAGTGGGTTGGGTGTATATCAATCTTTTGCACGGTCTTCAACCCCACTCCAAGAAGGATAATTTTGGCAAGAATCATTCTGAGGGGGGTAAGCCTTCTCTCAATAGATTGAGGGCTGAACAGCCCCTACCCTCCCTCTTCCTGCCACCTATGGTCCTAGATACACACATGTGGCTTCGTTCACACCAAATCCAAGGTTACCTTGATCTTACACATGCTCAGGTAGTGTATATAACACACAAACAATCATGAACAAGGAAATCACTAGCAAACACAAAGCACAAATTTTCTGTCACTACATACATATGTTAGATCACAAATTCCTGGCAATAACAATTGTAAGTAGGGTATCATTGTTGCCTTAATAAGCACATGCACTACAGAGTCAACTTCAATATTTAAATAGTTGAATGGGTTACTTCCATCACAGATACAATTTAACTACAACATACTCTCTGTTTGTTTTTCATTTGAGGTATGGTTTTGATGGATAAAAAACTTTGCAAGGTTTATAATTCATTAACATAAAATGATGCAGTAAACAAAAAGTGTACATACCTATTGTACAAGTAGTGTCATTTCCACTCCAGCTCCCATCATCTCCACATGTTCTACTGGTACTACCTCCTAGTTCATAACCATCATCACATGCGAAGGTACACGTGTCTCCAGGATTAGCTTCTCCATCTCCTCCCACTGAACAATCAATATCTCCATTATCAGGAGTAGTGAGTGGTGGACATGTTACCACTGCATAATAAATACAAATTGGTTTACAGTTGCTTATTTTTTTCAAATTACTCCTTGTAGATATTCCCAGCTAGAAATTTGCAATCAGAAAATTAAATAATTCCACATTTCATAAACAATCCAGTTTGGCACGAAACAAAATTAAATACCACTATTATGAGCTGACATTACTATACACTAACTCTTCCTTAATCTAAATTGACAGGGTATGCAGCCTAGAGTCATCTTTGTTAGGTCTGAGTCAAATATGCTCAAAATTTTGTCCATAATGCATTCAGGAATTTCAATTTTTAACCTATTATGCTCTTCATTGTTCCCATTATCCTTGCATTAGACTCTATTTAGGCTGTTTTGGGTGGGTAATAAATCTCATATACTCCACCTTGTTTTCTAATATAATCCACGCCTTCAGGCACAATATAACATATGCTCAGAATCTAGGCCTATCCAATCGCTATGCATTGTTCACGTGCAGTGATTTAATGAGTGCAATTATTTTGTCATGTGAGGATGCATAGTTGCCATGGCGTTAGTATTATCACAAGAAAACCAGCTGCTTTTGCCAACCCTACAGCAGAAACAGCCGTGGATGAGGTAAGTAATCTGAGTGTAATGTGAAACAAAGTCTAAAGCAGTTATACGGACGCAATGTGGAGTCTATGAAAAATTTACCCTCAGGCCCTTAGTAACACCCTCGCTTTGCTCGTGCACTACAGCCCAGGCCTTTGGGTTTATAAATTTCATAGACTCCACATTGTGCCTGTATAACTATTATTTATGCTCCTAGGTTAACAACATTTCTTACAATTATCTTGGCACATTTTAATCAGTGAATGCTCTATTAGAGCATTTCACTACAAAGTAACTGTTCTATTAGAGAGTATCAATCTAAGGAGCTATGTAAACACATTTGAGTGCTCTATTGCAATTTGTAATTTCCACTGACTGCTGTATCACAGTGTATTGATCTATTTTAATTAAGTTCCACAGTTTGAAATATACACCTAATATGCTAGCATTATGCTGGCATACTACTCCAGCCTATCATGCCCTTTTATTATGCTGGTATATTTGATGCAGGCCTAATCCCTGTATATGTACATTGGTACAATTGTTAAATACCAGTATATATACATATCTGATGTGGGAGTCAACAGCTTTAAATAACTGAAGATAGTGTGATCATTTTAGCCAAACTTTAAAGTTAACCAAATGTGAAATGTGTGTGTTTGTGCTGGTGAGGGCTCCCAAGGAAGTATACTTTAACCTGGCACATGCCAATGCACTCTTATTAAATTTTAGTTGTACCTCTCATTGGTACTCTTCACTCTCTACCACAATGTGGACACTTGTAATATAGTTGCACTTATCTAATGAATATTTTGCTTTTTGTGTTCAGCTATATACCTTTATCTTCTGTAAAAGTCTTAGTTTACAGGATCTACAGTACATTACAGTAAATATAAAATATTTCTGAGCTATTATCCACCCAAAACTTTGCCTAGATCTAATCAATGCTATCCTCAACCATTTAAAAACAAATCAATGCTTGTGTTGCCATTTCATTGGAAAGGACTTGCCTGATATTTCAATCTTACAAAACATCAACAGTTAGTAGTTACTGTAGCTACTTGAGAGTAGATTCTTATATACAGTAAGCATAGATAGCTTCAACGATTATTGTGCTATAAACACTTTGAATTATTAAAACTGGTTTTCAAATTATAGTTCTGGTTCCAGTTAAACTGCTGTTGTGAGATAGTCAGAATACCAGAGGTTTCTACAGATTAAACTGTGACATTAACATACCTCGTGTACACACAGTGTCAGTACCACTCCAGCTTCCATCAATCTGACATGTCCTATTGTTACTACCACTTAGCTCATAGCCATCGTCACATTTGAAAGTACAAGTGTCTCCAAGACTAGGTTGTCCATCATTTCCCAGTGAACAATCAATATCTCCATTATCAGGAGCAGTAAGTGGTTGACATGCTGTGTGAGTAGACAATGAAGAACATATACAAAAGGTGTGATGCATAAATAAATTAAGTTTCTGTGGATTAGCTACTGAGTGCTATGTAGACCTAATATTTACTTCACATGATCTGAAATGTGCACAAGTTTAATTGCAATATTTGGTTAGAAATTATGTAACATACATTACAACCAACTTCAAATTGGGTATACAAGTGATGAAGCCATGTATTGTAACTACTACTATCAACCATCATTAATAGTGTAAGCAGGCAAAAAAGTCTGTAGTGAATTCATTCTCCAAATGCACACCTAACATCAACAGGTTTGTAAAAGTATATAAGAGCTGTTGATTCAGTCACAGCTATCAGAAAGAAGTAGTTGGAATTATTTACTGATATACTAAATTATGCATAAACTTACCTAATAGCACTAAATTCGAAAAGTTGAAGAAAGACATGGTTTGCATTCACCTGCTCCCTTGCCAAAACTAGTAATATTAAAGAGATGAGCATGTGTTCACTCCCAATGGCTTTCTACTGGAACAAGCATACTTTCATGGAGTGGCCCATATATACTAACTGTATTGAATGTAAGCCACTTGCTCTTGTTTCTTGTTTGTATCAAAGTGTTTTTTTAATAAATAGTGCTGGTGTTTAAAGGGCTTCACAGCGCTGCTAATTTTTAAGGAGTAACAAGGAAGAACAACAGGCCAGGTAAAAGCAAACTGACTAAAAATGAATCCAACATCATTATGAATTTATAAAATCTCCTGGGAAATGCGGTTGCTTATGTATTATATACAAGATTACAACCCTTGAGCTTGGGAAATATTTTGTGGCCACATACGATATTAAAAATATAAATCAGTTATGCAGGACAAGTATTAAAAACTTAATTTATAGGAACTGAACTTTACTGTGATATCTGAATGCCTTTGTGTCTGAGAACCTCAGAGGTAACTAGGTTGATACTAAAACTTTGTAGCTAACAACCAACCAACAAATGTGACCGGATTTGCGAAAAGGGGTCTTCCACACACATCCAATTTACCAACTTTGACAATTCATAACTTCCGTTTGGTAAAAGTTATTGCCTTGACATTTGGTCAGTGGTGTGCGCCACCATAGATTAATGGATGGTAAAATTTCAGGTTTGGATCTTTTTTAAACACAAAGTTATGGTCTTCCAATTCATAGAATTGGATGTGTGTGGAAGACCCCTTTTCGCAAATCCGGTCACAAATTACACCTTAAGACATTAAGCTGTAACATCTTTAAGTACAATCCATAGCAGCTAGAATCGTGGAAAAACTTGTAGCTAACCAATAAATTGCACAGTAAGACATTGAAAGCTGCAACATCCTCAAAGTATAATTCGTGGTGGTTAGAATTGTACAGTAGAAGTATTGACTGTACTTTTGTTTCTACTATTATATCATTCTAACCCTTTCTCCGGAATTATTTATACTTCTAAATGCTAGCTTGCATCATTAATTATTGTTCAAAAACTAACTTTCTTCTTTGCATATCGTCTGAGTAAAGTTTTCTGTTAACTCAATAACAGTGTCCATATCAAACTCATCTGTGAAAAACACAAGTGATGGGTCACTAGCAATGGCATTCAGTTCAACAATGTTAGCACCACCCAATCCTGCAGCATAAACCTGATAGATACCAGCTGCATGAAGAGCATCAGCAGCAGCTATAGTAGCTGTTTGACTATTAGATCTTCCATCAGTCACAACAATAGCAATTTGGGTACGTCCATTTCTCACTCCCATTGTACCATCTTGTGCACTGGATAACAGAAGCCGTAAAGCAGCTGCTGTGTTAGTGGATCCAGTGGGGTATGGTATACCAGGATTGATAGCAGGTAAAAGAGCTGCTTTACTGGTGTGTTGCTGTAGATTAAATTCGATAGATGCACTACCACTAAACACTATCACTCCAACTAAGCTATCTTGTGGACCAATGGTCAGAGAATCAGATACACTTTCAGCAAATTCTCTTATGAGTTGGAATCTAGTTGCTGTAACACTTCCAGAGCCATCCAGTACAAAAACCAAATCAATACCAGAAGTTTCACAACCTATAAAAATAGGGTGTACAGTACATAAATCCTTGTAATCTATTAAAACATTTCACAAACATATCCCACCAGGGTCCCATAAGAAGACTGAACCTGTTACTACAAGGAGTCAGATTTGTACAAGTAGTCAGAGATACTTCATTATTGATACTGATACAAACAAACAGAACATTTGGGTCACACTCATATTGTTTATATCCAGTGTAAATTTTAATACGTACAACATCAAGAGAAATGAAATGATAGATGGTATTGGCTAACATATTTAAAGGACAATTCGGTTGGTTTGAAGCAATCCTGTAGAAAGACCTGAAAATACAGTCTACCATTTCAATCATTCATCACAGTGGTCATTATCATCTAATGATTTGTTTTATATAATAAACTAGTGTGAATAAGGTCACTATTAAAGAAAGACAGATAGCACACTAATGATGAAGATCTAGGTCCTACACAGTGACAGAGGAAGTAGTTGATGTGAGGGGGCTGACCAGAGTATAGAATCTCTGGCAGCAGGGAGTCTTGTGGGGTGCAGTTCCCCAGAAGCTGTAACCATTTAGCTTTCATGGTGCCTCAAAGTTCACCAGAATTAATTCATAGTACAATTTGAAGTATTTCAAGTAGAATACCAACCTTTTAGTCAAAAGTATATAAACAGACTATTTGTAGTCAATAAAAACCTTTTTTGGCAAAGTTTTTAGCTGTTGACTACAGGAGGGTTAATAAACATGCAGCACCTACAATCAGCCTTTAGACACCTGGAAACACTTGGTACAGTGGGAAGACACCAACCCTCAAAGTAAGATGCCAGTGTTTTGATTCCTACTGTAGGAAACAATTTGTTTTCCATTTTCAACTATTCTTAGGTAAGAAGCACTTTGACTGTTCTATTAGGGTACTTTCTGTGCAGAAATAAAGTACAATTTATAACGCACAGGTGTCATGCATGTAATTATCTAGGATTAATACAAAACAATTAAGGGTGGGGTAGTTGATCAGTTGATTACAAATCGGGGTAAACTATTCCATAGTTTGATTACAGAAGAAAAAATTGTACAAGTCAATTTTTTGTAGTGGGTTGGGTGTATATCAATCTTTTGCACGGTCATCAGCCCCACTCCAACAAGGATAATTTTGGCAAGAATCATTCTGAGGGGGGTAAGCCTTCTCTCAATAGATTGAGGGCTGAACAGCCCCTACCCTCCCTCTCCCTGCCACCTATGGTCCTAGATACACACATGTGGCTTCGTTCACACCAAATCCAAGGTTACCTTGATCTTACACATGCTCAGGTAGTGTATATAACACACAAACAATCATGAACAAGGAAATCACTAGCAAACACAAAGCACAAATTTTCTGTCACTACATACATATGTTAGATCACAAATTCCTGGCAATAACAATTGTAAGTAGGGTATCATTGTTGCCTTAATAAGCACATGCACTACAGAGTCAACTTCGTTACTTCCATCACAGATACAATTTAACTACAACATACTCTCTGTTTGTTTTTCATTTGAGGTATGGTTTTGATGGATAAAAAACTTTGCAAGGTTTATAATTCATTAACATAAAATGATGCAGTAAACAAAAAGTGTACATACCTATTGTACAAGTAGTGTCATTTCCACTCCAGCTCCCATCATCTCCACATGTTCTACTGGTACTACCTCCTAGTTCATAACCATCATCACATGTGAAGGTACACGTGTCTCCAGGATTAGCTTCTCCATCTCCTCCCACTGAACAATCAATATCTCCATTATCAGGAGTAGTGAGTGGTGGACATGTTACCACTGCATAATAAATACAAATTGGTTTACAGTTGCTTATTTTTTTTCAAATTACTCCTTTGTAGATATTCCCAGCTAGAAATTTGCAATCAGAAAATTAAATAATTCCACATTTCATAAACAATCCAGTTTGGCACGAAACAAAATTAAATACCACTATTATGAGCTGACATTACTATACACTAACTCTTCCTTAATCTAAATTGACAGGGTATGCAGCCTAGAGTCATCTTTGTTAGGCCTGAGTCAAATATGCTCAAAATTGTGTCCATAATGCATTCAGGAATTTCAATTTTTAACCTATTATGCTCTTCATTGTTCCCATTATCCTTGCATTAGACTCTATTTAGGCTGTTTTGGGTGGGTAATAAATCTCATATACTCCACCTTGTTTTCTAATATACTCCACGCCTTCACGCACAATATAACATATGCTCAGAATCTAGGCCTATCCAATCGCTATGCATTGTTCACGTGCAGTGATTTAACGAGTGCAATTATTTTGTCATGTGAGGATGCATAGTTGCCATGGCGTTAGTATTATCACAAGAAAACCAGCTGCTTTTGCCAACCCTACAGCAGAAACAGCCATGGATGCGGTAAGTAATCTGAGTGTAATGTGAAACAAAGTCTAAAGCAGTTATATGGACGCAATGTGGAGTCTATGAAAAATTTACCCTCAGGCCCTTAGTAACACCCTCGCTTTGCTCGTGCACTACAGCCCAGGCCTTTGGGTTTATAAATTTCATAGACTCCACATTGTGCCTGTATAACTATTATTTATGCTCCTAGGTTAACAACATTTCTTACAATTATCTTGGCACATTTTAATCAGTGAATGCTCTATTAGAGCATTTCACTACAAAGTAACTGTTCTATTAGAGAGTAACAATCTAAGGAGCTATGTAAACACATTTGAGTGCTCTATTGCAATTTGCAATTTCCACTGACTGCTGTATCACAGTGTATTGATCTATTTTAATTAAGTTCCACAGTTTGAAATATACACCTAATATGCTAGCATTATGCTGGCATACTACTCCAGCCTATCATGCCCTTTTATTATGCTGGTATATTTGATGGAGGCCTAATCCCTGTATATGTACATTGGTATAATTGTTAAATACCGGTATATATACATATCTGATGTGGGAGTCAACAGCTTTAAATAACTGAAGATAGTGTGATCATTTTAGCCAAACTTTAAAGTTAACCAAATGTGAAATGTGTGTGTTTGTGCTGGTGAGGGCTCCCAAGGAAGTATACTTTAACCTGGCACATGCCAACGCACTCTTATTAAATTTGAGTTCTACCTCTCATTGGTACCCTTCACTCTCTACCACAATGTGGACACTTGTAATATAGTTGCACTTATCTAATGAATATTTTGCTTTTTGTGTTCAGCTATATACCTTTATCTTCTGTAAAAGTCTTAGTTTACAGGATCTACAGTACATTACAGTAAATATAAAATATTTCTGAGCTATTATCCACCCAAAACTTTGCCTAGATCTAATCAATGCTATCCTCAACCATTTAAAAACAAATCAATGCTTGTGTTGCCATTTCATTGGAAAGGACTTGCCTGATATTTCAATCTTACAAAACATCAACAGTTAGTAGTTACTTTAGCTACTTGAGAGTAGATTCTTATATACAGTAAGCATAGATAGCTTCAACCATTATTGTGCTATAAACACTTTGAATTGTTAAAACTGGTTTTCAAATTATAGTTCTGGTTCCAGTTAAACTGCTGTTGTGAGATAGTCAGAATACCAGAGGTTTCTTCAGATTAAACTGTGACATTAACATACCTCGTGTACACACAGTGTCAGTACCACTCCAGCTTCCATCAATCTGACATGTCCTATTGTTACTACCACTTAGCTCATAGCCATCGTCACATTTGAAAGTACAAGTGTCTCCAAGACTAGGTTGTCCATCATTTCCCAGTGAACAATCAATATCTCCATTATCAGGAGCAGTAAGTGGTTGACATGCTGTGTGAGTAGACAATGAAGAACATATACAAAAGGTGTGATGCATAAATGAATTAAGTTTCTGTGGATTAGCTACTGAGTGCTATGTAGACCTAATATTTACTTCACATGATCTGAAATGCGCACAAGTTTAATTGCAATATTTGGTTAGAAATTATGTAACATACATTACAACCAACTTCAAATTGGGTATACAAGTGATGAAGCCATGTATTGTAACTACTACTATCAACCATCATTAATAGTGTAAGCAGGCAAAAAAGTCTGTAGTGAATTCATTCTCCAAATGCACACCTAACATCAACAGGTTTGTAAAAGTATATAAGAGCTGTTGATTCAGTCACAGCTATCAGAAAGAAGTAGTTGGAATTATTTACTGATATACTAAATTATGCATAAACTTACCTAATAGCACTAAATTCGAAAAGTTGAAGAAAGACATGGTTTGCATTCACCTGCTCCCTTGCCAAAACCAGTAATATTAAAGAGGTGAGCATGTGTTCACTCCCAATGGCTTTGTACTGGAACAAGCATACTTTCATGGAGTGGCCCATATATACTAACTGTATTGAATGTAAGCCACTTGCTCTTGTTTCTTGTTTGTATCAAAGTGCTTTTTAAATAAATAGTGCTGGTGTTTAAAGGGTTTCACAGCGCTGCTAATTTTTAAGGAGTAACAAGGAAGAACAACAGGCCAGGTAAAAGCAAACTGACTAAAAATGAATCCAACATCATTATGAATTTATAAATCTCCTGGGAAATACGGTTGCTTATGTATTATATATAAGATTACAACCCTTGAGCTTGGGAAATATTTTGTGGCCACATACGATATTAAAAATATAAATCACTTGTGCAGGACAAGTATTAAAAACTTAATTTATAGGAACTGAACTTTACTGTGATATCTGAATGCCTTTGTGTCTGAGAACCTCAGAGGTAACTAGGTTGATATTAAAACTTTGTAGCTAACAACCAACCAACAAATGTGACCGGATTTGCGAAAAGGGGTCTTCCACACACATCCAATTTACCAACTTTGACAATTCATAACTTCCGTTTGGTAAAAGTTATTGCCTTGACATTTGGTCAGTAGTGTGCACCACCATAGATTAATGGATGGTAAAATTTCAGGTTTGGATCTTTTTTAAACACAAAGTTATGGTCTTCCAATTCATAGAATTGGATGTGTGTGGAAGACCCCTTTTCGCAAATCCAGTCACAAATTACACCTTAAGACATTAAGCTGTAACATCTTTAAGTATAATCCATAGCAGCTAGAATCGTGGAAAAACTTGTAGCTAACCAACAAATTGTACATTAAGACATTGAAAGCTGCAACATCCTCAAAGTATAATTCGTGGCGGTTAGAATTGTACAGTAGAAGTATTGACTGTACTTTTGTTTCTACTATTATATCATTCTAACCCTTTCTCCGGAATTATTTATACTTCTAAATGCTAGCTTGCATCATTAATTATTGTTCAAAAACTAACTTTCTTCTTTGCATATCGTCTGAGTAAAGTTTTCTGTTAACTCAATAACAGTGTCCATATCAAACTCATCTGTGAAAAACACAAGTGATGGGTCACTAGCAATGGCATTCAGTTCAACAATGTTAGCACCACCCAATCCTGCAGCATAAACCTGATAGATACCAGCTGCATGAAGAGCATCAGCAGCAGCTATTGTTCTCCTTCGATTATTAGATCTTCCATCAGTCACAACAATAGCAATTTGGGTACGTCCATTTCTCACTCCCATTGTACCATCTTGTGCACTGGATAACAGAAGCTGTAAAGCAGCTGCTGTGTTAGTTCCTCCAGTGGGGTATGGTATACCGGGATTGATAGCAGGTAAAAGAGCTGCTTTACTGGTGTGTTGCTGTAGATTAAATTCGATAGATGCACTACCACTAAACACTATCACTCCAACTAAGCTATCTTGTGGACCAATGGTCAGAGTATCAGATACACTTTCAGCAAATTCTCTTATGAGTTGGAATCTAGTTGCTGTAACACTTCCAGAACCATCCAGTACAAAAACCAAATCAATACCAGAAGTTTTACAACCTATAAAAATAGAGTCTGTATTATATAAATTATAATAGCAAGTCACTTATCAAGACAAGTGAAATGATAGATGACATTGGCTAACATATTAATAGGTAATTAGGTTGGTTTGAAGCAATTCTGTAAAAATACCTGAAAGGTATGAGAAGTAGTTATAAGCAATCAGAGACCTATACTGTATTTAGTGGAATATTCAATCTACCATTTCAATCATTCATCACAACCATCATTATATCTAATGATTCATTTTATATAATAAACTAGTGTGAATAAGTTCACTATTAACATGTTGGTTGCTGTGGCCCATCCCTGGGAGTAGTGGCAACTGCCACCACTTATTGAGGATTCAATTACACATATGTGCTCATATATGTACATTTATTGGCCTAGCTAAAAACCCTTCCACCACACCAAGCTCTGTTATAGCATACTCTTTTCCCTAATGCTAATTACATCTAATCCAAAACAGTCAAGCTGTAAAAAAAGAGTGTGGCCTCCAAAAAGGCCAAGGTGAAAAAAGATGTGAAATCCAAGGTGGCGGCCAAGAAATGGCTGTGATGGTAGGTTAATGGCAAATTTTTTAATTACGATAATTCAGGTGAATTTGTGTTGCCTCCTCCACTAGGATTCAGCACCAAATTCACCTGAATTGTCGTAATTAGAATTTTTGCCATTAACCTACCATCACAGCCATTTCTTGCCCACCACCTTGGATTTCACATCTTTTTTCAACCTGGCCTTTTTGGGGGCCGCACTCTTTTTTTACAGCTTGGCTGTTTTGGTTTAGATATCACTTCTTTTGTATTGCAAGCCACAAAGCTGGCCATAAACTGGCTTTGGTGCTTCCTTTTAACTTGTTTTTTTTCTTTACTGCAGGAATTGTGGAACAAACAAAGCAATTGTGTGTATAGCTTTTGTCTGATTAAATATTTGATTGGATAAGGGATCTCGGAGCTACAAAGGTTTGAAAATTGTGTTTTCTTTCTTCCTGTTAATATACTCATGGTGTGGCGCGCCGGCTTCTTGGGCCATACGACACACTACCGTGTGTCTTGATAACATTTTCCACAAAGTTGGTAGTGTACATAACAATACACAACAATCATGCAACAAGAACACAATGACACTATAATAGCAAATGAGATTATATATACACAAGATCATGTATGACATGACAATATATGATATATATAGAGAGAGGATGAGTTTGGATGAATAATGGGCAACTGTGGAAATTATAGGGCGGGTAGTAAGCTCTTCCATAAATAGGGTAATTGAATGAACATAGTATTTGCAACTTAGTATTGTCTGCAAAACAAGTGATGATAGCAAACTGCTAAGACATGTCAAACCGCAGAAATTGATGACAGACAAGCTATGTCAGGAACATTAATATTGGTATAAATTGGTAAAGCGTTACAGCTACATAACTAGCATCTAATTCACCCAAATTCCTCCAAATTTCCCCAGTTGCCTGAGCTTGCCTTACTCCACATATAATAAACCATGATAGTACACAGACAGTATATTATTGCTAGTTAGAATAACTACACATAGCACAGATATGCATGAAACAGATGACACATTGAGATGGTATATAGCAAACTATGACAATACTAAATGAGCATACAACCAAGTGAGCCTGTATGTGCACCAATAGCCGTAAGCTTCTACTAGGCCATTCACCTTTTGAGAACGTAGTGTGTCATGTGACACAAACCTGTTAAACCAGTTTGCCAATTACATAATGCTTGAAACCATTCAACATTACTGCAGTACTTAAGTCATAGTGTGCACTTAAGGTCACAGCAATTATGTGTAAGTTCTTATATTCCTACATCTGTAGCATGTATGTTAGTCTTTCCTTTTTTGAGGTATAGTATAATCACACTTTGCAAGTTTTATTATTAATTTATGAATATAATATACAGTAAACAAAAAGTGTACATACCTATTGTACAAGTAGTGTCAGTACCACTCCAGTTCCCATCATCTCCACATGTTCTACTGGTACTACCTCCTAGTTCATAACCATCATCACATGTGAAGGTACAAGTGTCTCCAGGATTAGCTTCTCCATCATCTCCCAGTGAACAATCAATATCTCCATTATCAGGAACAGTAAGTGGTGGACACGTTGGGCCTATGCAACACAGCGATAAGCACTACTACAACATATTGAAGAACTATGCATGTTGTATACAAATGTGTAATATATAAAACATAGTTACAAGGTCTATATATTCCACTTGTATGAACAGAGTCTGAGGTCAGAGCACACATGCATACTGTGAACTAGTTATGGTCTACTAATTCTCCATTCCATTAAGGTATCAACTTAGCAAAGAAACTCATGTGTGTTCCACCATAGTTTAAGAAGGTAGATAACCAATTAACTCTGTTGTGTATCTTTGGCATCAGACAAATAACTGCAGCCTTGTACAACATGGTTTATACACATAATATTATGTTATAACCAAGGTTAGCTCTTTATGATCAACACAGTAGCAAATTTGAATGTTATGGATAACAGAGCTCCACTCTCATATATAACTATGTCAAGTTATAGCTATTAGCTAGCTACAAGTGAAAATACTCACAACTTGCTAAAATGCTCAGAGGCACTTAATGCCCTTTTTCAAGTTTAAAAAGCTCACTGGTTTTCAAAAACTGGTGAACCCCTCCTAGAAACAGATGGTTACTCTATCAAACATATGCATCAGACATAATCAAATGCTTTTAGCATAATCTATGAAAACATTTGGACAATCTTTTATTAAGTTTTGACCCATCATGTATACTGTATACAGTAGCAAAGAAGTGGTTGATCAATCAGCACGGAAACCAAACTGAAAGGCATACATGCTTGAGTTGTAGTGAAGTTGCTACTCAATTTGTGATGAATAAGCTTCTCAATAGCACACTGGTGTGAGACATGCACATGACTAATCACGCAGTGCAGAGTGTAGTCAGCATGCAAATTCTGTATTGATAAGCACAGAAAGTGTTACAATGCATTACTTGTACTTAATATCTACAGGTAGTTACACCTTATCTCTGCTATGACTTAAAATTCTATGTGTACAATTGAACAAACATACCTGTCCCACACATAGGTTCAGTACCACTCCAGGTCCTATCATTCTGACAAGTCCTACTAGAACTACCAGTTAGTGTAAACCCATCATCACATGTAAAAGTACAAGTTTCTCCAGGATTAGCAACATTATTAGCTCCCAATTGGCAGGAAATCATACCATCAACAGGTGCAAAGATTCTTGGACATATAGCTATTGAATGTAAACAAAGTACATATAGTAATTATTACATCATTATAACTTTGAATATCTAAAGACACTGAAATTTGTATGGGAGGATCACAGTATGCTATTTTAGAAGCAAGGGTTATGTATACAAAACAATTGACATGTGGAAGGTACAGAACAGTTATAAAAACCAGACATGGTAAACCACACAGCTATGAATAGTATATCAGTTTTACTTATGAGACAAGTTGATATTGTGTTACTTCTAAAAAACCGTGTTTTTATTGAATCATTTATGACACAATTACGGAGTTTACAATAGGCCCAGATGGGTAGGCTTGCTTGTAGAGTGATTATATCATGTAGAATGGTAATAAATCAGCAATGTGAGTGTGGCCTGTATTCAAAAATGTGTGGAAAATTTGCCATAGCACTAGTTCTCATTTAGCCTCAACTCATAGGATAGCAAGGATAATAAAAACACTTCCTGTCTGAGTGGTAAAGGTGTGATTTGCTTGGACTCGTTATATTGAGCAACATGGAGCATTTAATTGTGGATTTTGGTTTATAAGTTAGGTGTACTTGCTAATTTCAACTAGTAGATAATTACTAAACTATGTAATGATCAGTAACATAATCATTTGGGCTATGTATGGATGAATATTTCTACCCATCATGTGTCAGTCATTGAGCAGACCACGGAACAACACAAAGAGAACACACTATGAGTCCTTAGTACTTAACTTAATGTATGAACCTACTTACTGTCCCAATAGCAAAGTTAGTCACTTAAATGTAGTACAAAATAAAAAAATTAGATCTCACAATTGTAATTTTTCTGGCATTGTGTGTAAAGCATAATGACATATAAATAATGCTCTGAGGGCTATTAGCCCACACTAATACACTGATGTATAAAAGAAACAGGGTGAGTGCTCTTTAGTTCTTTCACCTATCAGGTGAGTGTGCCTAGAGTGACATATATCACTTATACCGCAACTACCTCGATTTGCTGATAAATACACCTGAGCCCAAGTGCTACAAATCCGTTGCAGTCATGGTTAATATATGACAATATCACATATATGTGTAGAGTCTGTCTGCTATTTTACAAGCACTGTAACTTACGTTCACATGTTGATGCATCTTCACAATTTCCATCACGATTGACCACTTGTCCTAGTGGACAGAAGCATCCTTCAGCACATCCTCCAGTACAGGTAGCACCAATATTCTCACATGTTTGAGGGCAGAGGGGAGCACACTGTTGGAACGTTTGGCCTCCAGTACATGGCGATGCTAAATTATAGTGTGCATTTATTTGGTATAGTCACTATTAATTTTATGTTCTTACATATACATTTAGTATAAACACACAGAAGCCTGTTTTGTTGCCAAGAGAAGCCAATTTAATTCTGCAATATTATGCACTTGTAACTTGGTCACTAAGGTGATATGATTCCCATCGAAGACAAAGAGTAAGGTAACTATCTGTACAGTCCATAGATATTATGAGCTCTAAGGACTATTTAAAGGCAAAAAACATCAGTAGTTTTGTATGGGAGCATGTAAGCCAGTTATATCAAATATCTTAGCTATTAAGATTTGTCAGTAACTTTATCACAGACACATGTCAAGAAGTAAGATATTCTACTTCTGCTGTGACAATAATACAAAAATTATTAACTGGTTATGGACAAAATAGTTGAAAGACAGAAATATGTATAAATATACTGGACAAAGATGTTATCAGTAGTTCCAAGCCTACCGTGTAGTTAAAACACTATAATATATATTAAATTGCACTTTATGTAGTGACAATTGTCCAAACATACATTTATAGTACCACATTTTGTACGTTTGTCTTGTGAGCTGTAATAGCTGGAGTAAAGTTTTCTTTATGGAGTCCATTACTATCTGTTCTCCATGATTACGCTAGAGTGCCACTTAAAATAATTTTGTGGTATCAAATATGGAAGGTGTTGTTATGGAAAATTGATGCCTCAATATGGTTTCATTTCATGAAGAAGATGACCAGTACAATTGGCACAGAGGGCAGACACTTGTTGAAACCTGCGGGAAGCTAAAAATCTCATAATACAGGTCAATTCTTGAAATATGATTCTAGATTTTCCTGAAATCTGTCAGATATTCCCAGAAATTATGTGTGGTTTTTAAGTGCAATTTTCATATCTATGGTCTCTTAGACATCCAAAAAGCCTTGAAAATTTCTGTGAAACTTATCAGAAATCTTGAAATCTTTGCTAGATCGCTTGTTGGAACCCCCAAAAGGCTCATGCCACTCTTGAGCTAAGTATTGTGGTGAAAATGGTAGCTTTTTGATGTGGCATCATAAGCCTCTAGCCTTGCGACTGTGACCAGGTACGTAGGTAGACCAAAAATTAGAATTTTTTTGGCAGGCAGACAAAAGATTGGGTTTTGAAAGGCAGTGGTTACTGAACTGCAAGTCTAATGCACCAGTTATTGAACCAACAGTAAAACTTAGAAAAAAAGGTTACTAATACAAAAAAAAACTGACGAGGTTCAAACCCTAGACCACCAGTGTGTGGGGTCAGTGTGCTACCAGCTGTGCCATCACTGCTAGCTACCTACCTCCCCTACTTTCTATCTAATAAATGTGACTCAATAAGTAACTTGTATAATATTATAGTAAGAAGAACCTATACCTGGGTAAAGAAGAAACCAAAGCTGAGCCCAACCCTAACCCTAATGCTAAATTGACATTTGCCTGTTAATGATGTCTGTATGATGGTAAGTTCAAGGTGAGTTCAAGGTGAGCTAGGGTTGGCTCAGCTTTGTTGGAACTCTCATTTCACTCACTCCAACCCTAGCTTACCTTGAACTTACCATCATACACCTAGTGTGCTTGAAACTCCAGTAAATTTGCATCATTGACAAAATTATTTGGCTTAGTAACCACTTACTTTCTTAAAATTCAGTATTGGTGCATGTATAAGGTTTCATTTTGGATTTCATTTTGGATTTAATGCTATATTTGACATTGGATACACCAAGACTATTCCATTAAGGTAATTTTTGCCAATTAAGATACTTCTAGGGTGGTTTTAAGAGGCAGAAGTTTGGCAGGTTCCATTCATTATTGGGGAAATCCCTACTAAACAGTACTGTTGTATTGTTTGATACTACCATACTGTTTGATAGATCATGAAGGTAGTTTTGCATGTCAGCATGTTAGAAATTAAGTTATTAAATTTTTAAAGTAAGCAACACCAAGGGGAGTTTCTTTTAGTTCGTTTAGTTACCCTTTTACCATCTAATAACTGTGCCACCAGCAGAATTTGAACATACACAATGTCCTAACAGCAAGGCTTGCCAACATTTAAACAATTCATTCTGTGGTTTGCACAAAAAGCTTGTGTTACATGAAGTTCCAGTAATGCTGTTATCAGTGAGTGGTGCTACGACCAGAGGTGTTTGTCTGTGGTTGTGATAGAAATGTATAGTAGCTAAACTTGTCAACAAGTTTTCTCTACACCCTTATATTCAATGTGCTAACATCAAATAGCAATGAATAGTAACTTTTTGGCTAACTTGGCTTGGATGGCGAGGGCTTTGCTTGGCACAAAAAAAATCTCAATGCATGCAGCAGTTGGCAAGATAATTGTCTGACATCAAAGTAATGAAGGCAATCAGATAGAGATGGACATATGTATATATGTATGCATATACATACACAAAGTAAATAGCAAGAATATTGTATAGCTACTGGCCCTACATTATTATAGCAGCTAGAAGCTGAACATACAACAATAAGTGTACTTACGACATTCAAGTAGGCTCCTCCATCCTGGTACTGGAACACCAGCACTAGTACAAGCAGAAGCGTAAGCAGCAAAACTTCCACAGAAACATCCTTCTCTATCTTCTTCTTCACAGTTACATCCATCAACAACACAGTCATTTATGTATGTAGTAGGGTCAACCACTCTGTTGCAAGCACTAAAAACTGCTGACCTCATTCCAGCACATCTTTCTCTTGCTCGCACTCCATCTTCAGGTGAACACATCGCATCTACAGTAGGCGTGCAAAATAGCCTTGTGTCATCAGTTTCCCAACTTTCACCAAATTCATCTGGAGTAGCCAATGCATTGCCATCTGGATCCTGAAAGTCGTCAGCCGCATTGCCATTGTAGTCTCCACACAATCCACACACTCTGTTTGCCCATTGTTTTGAGACAGTAACTTCAACACGCCACCGCCCATCCCAGAATATTCTGACACCAATTGTTGGTAAGATTACATGCAGACGTCTTCCAATTCGAAGTACCTGAACATCTCTTGTAGCATAAATTTCTCCATCACCAGTGTGTGTCTGTAAATCACCATTGATGGTCACAGTTCCTCCTAAGGCTCTTCCAAGTACCACTGTAAAGTTGTTCTCACGAGGAACTGAAATTGTCACCTGGTCAACACAAGACACTCTTTCATTGTGTGCTAGATTTCTAGCTATCACAGAAAAGTCATCACTATCACACGGCTGAGCTAACACATAACTGCATCCTCCTTGGAAATCATAAAAGCGACTATCAAATGTTCTGTAATGAGGATCACCAACAGCATAACAGGTTGGACCATCAATTGGACATTCTTGTGGTTCACATTGAAGATTTCCACCACGACATGTACACCTCATGGAACAATCTGGTTGGATCTGTTGTCCCTCTTCAACTGTTCCTCCATTGTGAGTACATCCTAAGTAGTAAAAAGACATGATATAGTTACACATTGTGCAGTAAGAATACATAGAACATCTTAGTCATTGATACAAGTCCGAGGTGAAGCCAAGATTAAACATCAATATTCTACAACTTTTGTGATTTAACCAGTATAAGGTTTTCGACTTCAGTAATGTAGCAAAAAAATTATACTGTTTGTTTTAAGTAATTGAGAGGATACATGCAAGATGTGTCAGCATGCGGTACTGCTTAGAGCTTGTGACTCACCAACTCACGATTTTCTGGACCCTTTTATCACACATTTATTGAGTTGAGCCAAATTTATTGACAGTTCTCTGGTAATCACAAACTCAGCACAAGCACAAAAGAAGGCAAGTCAGTGCTATTTTTAGTAATACTTACAGTGGATATGTTTAAGTAATGTAGCCTCTACAGATTGTCATACTGCATTGCTAAATTGGAGGTTCAGTAGTGGAAATGAGATTTGTTGCTGTCCATACTTGTACTTATAATGCTGTAATGAGCGCCATCGTTATTGCATCGCAATATATTTATTAAGTTAACATGCTTGCTGGGAGTGTAGGATATGAGCATGACTGTATATAGTTACGTAGTATAAACTAACGGCACAGTGATGTTAGAGCGATTGTCAAGCATTAATGCAATTCATAAGGTTTTGGATTACATGAAGTGCCATGCTGTCAAAGACACTGTAAGATATTATTCACTTGTAAGGACTCATGTAAGTTTAGTCTTATACATTATATTGAAATGCACTTGCTCATACCAACATATACACATGTATGCAAAGTTTTTTTGCAACATTATAATGTACCCTGTGTGCATGTAGGCTGAGTCCCAGTATATGTTCCATCTTCTTGACATCTTCTAACAGCACTACCACTAAGTGTAAACCCAGTGTTACATGTGAAAACACAGGTGCCTTCACTTGAGCAGTCGACCATTCCATTTCCAGGAGCAGTAAGTGGTGAACAGAGATCTGAAGTGAAATTGATAATATACATACTTGTACACTGTATAATTAAACAAGCTATTTCAGTAATGAATTCCTTGCACTAACCATAACACCATAAATGCTGCATAAGTTCATTTCCATTGTCCTTGGTTAAAATATTTGTACCTTTGGTAAACCAAACAACTCTATTGCCTAATAAGTTGTCTATATACCATATTGCAAATTCACTTTTCTCAAACTCAGCAATCAGCCTATAAACAGAAGGAACCTTATATCCCATGAAGGTTTGTATATACACTGTATAGACCAGAAACTAGTCTCATACTAAATTCACAATGTCTTGACAGGAATAGTCACACCCAAAGATTACCATAGTGTGGCTATGATGTTTTTAAAAATTTATTAACACAATGGACTGACTAGCTAATGCTGTCAGACAGGCACAGCTTATAGCAATAACTATATATGCTGGTACTATGGACCTGATTTTCAGACTTAGGTGTCCCTTGACTGAGCTACACACTGAGTCAAGGGTCTTGGCTAGGGATGCAGGATAATTAGAAGAGCATACATAAACAGCTGAGTAGACATTTTCTTGTGTATAATTATGTTTAGAAACTATTGTTGTTCTGAATTTCATCACTTTCATATCAACCATATGATGAACACTATTCCATGACAAATATAATAATAAGTATAAGCTTTAAAGTTATCATTATCTTTATTTTGTGTTGAAACTCTGAACACTATATTTCAATAACAATAATTATAGACTAGTATATTTCCTTAATAAGATAATAATTCTATTTTCTATTCAAATGAAAGCTGCTGCAATTGAACTAGGTAACTTCTGTAATTTGCTTTATATTTGTGCAAAAAATTTTCGTGATAAATTTTTTTGTGTAAGAATGATTTACATAAATGATTGTTAAAATGGAGGTTTAGTACATCTGTATCAGAATTGTACTTTGTTTACAAACTAAGAGATACTTTAAGACCAATGCCAAGTGTCCAGTTGGCACAGGTGTACTCATTTTCAAGTGTCCTGATTAACAGGTTCCAGAGCATACTATTGAGTTGCATGCTCTAATGATTCACAACATATGTATGAATATATTACTCTTGTATATAATACAATGCAGTATTTTCACCAATAAATACAGCCAGCCAATAAGATTTTTGTGGTGAAAATATAGCCAACTGTACATGTAGCCAAACAGAAACATCCCTAATTCATAGCAAAACAGTATATAATAATTCTGTGTACTGGAACTATGTATGTAGTTCAACAACTAACCAGGGCAGGTTGTTGGTTCAACACATCTTCCATTGTCATCGACAACTAGTCCAGCAGGACAGAAGCAACCTTCAGCACATCCACCAATTCTTGGTCTACCAACACTATCACAAGATTGAGGGTAGATAGAACCACACTGCTGGTATACCATATTAGCTGAACATGTCACAGCTACAAAAGAACAACATCATATTGTTATCTCAAATACATGTATCTATAAAAAAAAGTGACAAATAATTAAAATGATGCTAAACTGTAGACATAATACAATATTGTTAGCTTAGTACAACAGTTAAGAAGTAGCACAATATCAAATTGTTTCTGAACTTGTTCTGTACTTTTCATTTCTTATGATAACTAATATAGCTTATACTTTTCCGTATACGTGTTTGTTGAGTTGTTTGTAACATAACCAAATTTGTACAGGGGGTGTATATACCAAATCAAAAAAAGAATAATGCCAGACATGTGTATTATTAGACTGTGAATTGTATGTATATGGCAATATACATACGTATACTGCCCAAATATTAGATACTGGCAAGTAATAATAGACATTTCACTTAGTTGTCAGCTGCTTGTGCTCTGATTGTTACAAATGGAGAACACCATGGGATGCACATTCACAATCAATCCCCTCACTTTGGAGGCATAGTGTAAAAATTACTTTGTTTCATTCCATGATTATCAACATACAAGGCCATCTAACTTGGGTGCTTATAACAGTCTGTTAATAGTCTTCATTTACAGGGATGGATCTAGTTTAAAAAGTAAGGTCGTCTAATCAATGTACAAATCTAATCACTACTTTATCCCATATAAGTAATTACAGATATACACGCCGACGCTTTTATTAAGTACTTACATACTTTTTTCTGAAAATTACAACACCTTGTAAATTAGCTTAATAACCCAACCCCACACAAACTTGAATGATTGCTTTTCTAATATGTTCCATCATTGCTATATGATTAAATGAATGATGCTTTATAAAGTAACAATGGTGCTACTGTAATAGCTAATAATTTTTTAAAAGTTAAAGAGTTCCTTTAAATACATTATATAGACCAGTATTTATTGCTGTAATATGTACTTACGGCAACGATATTTTGCTCTCCAGTCTGGCAAAGCTACTCCTCTAGCAGCACAAACAGCAGCATATGCAGCCAAACTCTCACAATAACATTCCTTTCGATCTTCTGCATTGCAACCACATGTATCAAAAATGCAATTCAATCGATAAGGTGCAGGATCCACTAAGGCATTGCAAGTACTAAAAAAGTCACCTGTAAATACACTACATGCACGAGCTACTCCAACTCGAAGTGCACTTGGACAGATTCGTCTTATATCAGTATTGGGTGCATTGCAACCAGCTGAGTTACCAACAATCCAACTGTTACCAAAATCATTTGGGTCAGTAAGTGCCATTCCACCTGGATTCTGGTTGTCATCATCATCATTACCATTGTAGTTCCCACATAGTCCACAAAGCCTACCTTGCCATTTTTTAGATACAGTTACTTCAACACGATATAGTCCATCAAAAAATACTCTAACTCCATGTGTTGGGAATAATACATTTGGATGTCCTCCAGTTCGTAGAACTTGCACCACACTGTTCTCCCTAACTATACCATCACCTTTGTTAGCCTGTAGTGCACCATCAATGGTGATAGTTCCTCCGTTACCTCTGCCTAGTACTATTGTGAGACCTCCACCAGTAACAGTCACTTGATCAGCACATGATACTCTATCATTGTGTGCTTCATTTCGAACAGAAATATCAAACTCATTACTGCTACATGGCTTAGATACTGTATATTCACAATCTCCTTGGAAATCAAAGTAACGAAGATCATAAGTCTGATAGTGAGGATCACCAGCAATAACACAGGTAGGTCCATCAAGTAAGCAAGTTTGTGCTTCACAGACAAATGTTCCACGTTGACATGTACATTTGCTGGTGCAATTTGGTTGTATCTGCTGACCATCAAGTACAGTTACTCCATTGAGCTCACATGCTAAATAATGTAATGAGATAATGAAGTAACATTAGTGGTTTACACAATGCTATAAATGTTTACAGACCAACCCACCCCCCTCCTCCCACTACACACACACACACACACACACACACACACACACACACACACACACACACACACACACACACACACACAGTAAAAGCAAAGCCTCTAACAGGCATGCAAAATACAGCCTTTCCACCCAGTGTCAAAAGTAACCCACAAGACAACTTTTCAGGTCTGAGGCTGCTGAATCTGAACTTCCACAACAACCCTAAAACTGCTAAGCTAGACAATGACAGTTGGCATTTGCTTCCTGACACCAGGTATGCACTGAAGTTACAGCTGGGTGTGCTGCTTTCCCAGTTAACACCAGGCCACCAGGTCCCCATTATACAGTTGGGTAGACTGGACTAACATAAGTAAAGCTTCTTGCTCAAGGAAACAACAGTATCAAATTTGGGCATTAACCCTGGAACCTAGGCAGCATAACCAAGTGACTAGAGCATATTGGCCTGGTAATTTAAGTGTTTCAGATTCAATGCCTGGTTATGCCATTGTTTTGTACACACACACACACACACACACACACACACACACACACACACACACACACACACACACACACACACACACGCACGCACACACACACACGCACGCACACACACACACACACACACATACACACACACACACACACACACACACACACAAACACACAAATGAAAACTTGGGTGTGTAACTCACATATACAATTCTATAAATATATTTATTTATGCTGTGTAAATAGTTGATGCTGTGGATGGCAATTGATGTGTTGGGCCATTGAGAAAATAGTGCTTCGGCAAAGCCAATAGCAATGAATGTAAATAAATTTACAAAGACATAATATTTTGTTGACCGTTTCATATTTGTAGTACAATATTAGTCATGCAGTGCTATTTTGAACCAGGAAAATGCTGCTGCTGCTGCCGCTGCCACTGCTGCTGCTGCTGCTGCTGCTGCTGCTGCTCACTGAAAGCAATTTAATTCAATAGCCATAAACTAATCTTACCTGTGCAAATTTCAGCATCCACACATCTTCCATCAAGGAGATACTGGCCAGGAGGACAGAAACAACCTTCAGCACATCTTCCCTCACAAAGTTCATCAGAGTCCATCTCTTCACATGTCTTAGGACAGAATGAGCCACACTGTTGGAATATCATCCCATCTGGACAACTTGCAGCTAAACAGAAATTACAGACACATAATAAAAGTACATAGATAATGCCACCATTTACAACTGCACTATTAATAAATTGGTCCATAATAAACAATGTACCATCTGCAGAAGTGTTTGCAGTAATACTCTTTATCTACACAAAGATAAACTTCTTAAATGTATATGTGACCGGATTTGTGAAAAGGTACCCTATTCATTTTGCATGCCAGCAAGCAAATTGTTATATATAACAACTGATTCATAGGCTTCTAATTATCAAAATGTAGTTAAATACTGTTGCTTCATCCGTGGAAAATTTTAGCAACTCGTGAGGTTTTGAGGTTTGAAAAATACGTTGAATTTTTGTCTATAAAAAGTATCCCACCCAAAACAGCTTATAGCTGTAAAAAAGTGCACGCCCAAGTAAAGTAGAGTTAACTGCGGCAAAAAGTAATGATATCATAATGCAGCCATATGTGAGGTATGCAAGTTGTAAATGATAATACAATATTATTGTTAAAGTGTTAATAAGAACTATGTGATGCTGCCAGCCTTTGAGTGTGTGAATATCTTCATAAATGCCACTCAAATTTGACTCTCAAGAAAGCAAAGTGTATAGATTCTCTGTTAGCAATAAACAGTTTGAGTTTGACCGCCTTTCCTTTGTTCATAGCACTGCAGTATACAGGAAAGGCAGCCAAACTCAAAAACAGAGGATCTATATACTTTGCTTTCTTGAGAATCAAATTTGAGTAGCATTAATGAAGATGCTCACACTGGCAGCATCACATAGTTCTCATTAATACTTTAACAATAATATTGTATTATCTGATTAATATTTACAACTTGCATACCTCACACATGGCCGTACTATGATATCATCACTTTTTGTCGCAGTTAACTCTGCTTTACTTGGACGTGCACTTTTTTACAGCTGTAAGATGTTTTGGGTGGGATTTCAACATTTTTGTTAGAACAAGCTTAAGCATACTCTTACTGTTAAAAACAGTAGGTAGTTTTCCATGGTTTTGAAAGAAACCCCTTTTTATTTAGATTACAGTGACAGAATAACAAAATACAACTGTAATTATAGTGGCATGCAACTGCAGTCAACTAACATCCATTTTAACTAGTAAACCCTTAGTAACACTTTACCTTTCATCTCACACTGTACTAAAACGATCAAGATACTCTAATAGAGCAGTCACAAAACAGCTCCAATGCAGTAATCAAGGTTACAGCATAGTTACAACTTCTGCATAGCATTGCATCATGTAGTTAAATTGCTACCTACTTACAGACTTTACAATATAAAAATACAACACTTGTACTAGAAACATGACTGTTGTATTAGAGTGATTGACTGCTGTATTAGAGTATCTCAAGCATTGACTAATTCAAGTGGAGAAGCCACATCCCTGCCCATATCAGTACAAGCTCTTGTGAAATGAAATGAGAATGGTAGATAAATGGCAAGTATGTCCAGAAACTATAGAAGTGCATGTGATTATGTCCTATTGTAAATAAACACCTTTAAAATTATATTACTTATAAATAAATGCACCAGAATAGGTCATGATCTTTGCGACTATTGTCTCATCACCTAAAGGTTGTCTTGTGTGTTGAAGAGATTGACACAATTGGTGAGTTTAACCGTACATGTATTTGTGTTGTAAAACTTAATTGTAAAAGGCGTAATTAGCACATACCATGATAACATGTATTTTGTATAGTGGAATCTCTGTCATGACAGTATACAATTATTAGACATTGGACCAGGGTGAAAATTTTACTGCTATATTTGGTTGTTCGGAGATGACTTTGTAGCGTATGTATATCTCAGTATCTTCATAATTAATCCTTCACTATTAATAGTACGGTGAAAACTGGTCATTATTGTAGGGACAAAATTTTCTGACCTAGCTTATTAAGGAGGTGGTTGCATTTTACAGCCATAAGCAATTGGTAAGAAGCATCTGCAATGCAGCTGTTCTAACTTCTAACTGGCTATGAAGATGGATTTAGTGGGCGGCAGAGTGTGAGACAGTGAGAGTAACTTCGTTACTTATAATAATAATAATATTATGTAAATTATTAGATCCGTTACAGTAACTATATTACTTAGATAATGTGTTACATTTGTAAGTAAAGTAACTTGAGTTATATTACTTGTTTTTATGGTGTATTTCGTTATATTACTTAGTTACCACAAAAGTAATAATATTATGTAATGTGTTACATAAGTAATGCGTTACTCCCAACACTTTCTATAACTAAAAACAGCAGAATAGTTTACTAAAACTAAATCTAAAACTAAAAAGAATTAAGAAAAAACTATAACTAAAACCAAAAGATTTTCTTATGCACAACTAAAGCTATAACTAAAATGAATTAAAACTAAAATTACTATAACAAAAACTAAAATTAAAATTATTGAAGAAACTAGCTATGACTATAACTAAAACTATAACTATACTCAAACTTGATCACTACTCGATAATTAGTTGTGGTGCTGCTCAGTGCAACTATATAAGGGGCAGCATTTAACAAAGTAAGTGCAGTATACCATGAAGGTACAAGTATGCATTATATCATTGAAAAACACATGATTTAAAGGACTAATTCTCTATGCATACAAACTTACGACAGAATTCTGATCTCCAGTTTGATGGTTGAGTTCCCGCCTCAGCACATGCAGCAGCATAACTAGAAAATGCATCACAGACATACTCTTCACGGAGACTAGTGTCACCACAGCAGTAATCAAATTCACAGTCTCTAATAAATGGACCAGGATCAACTGCAGTATTGCAGACAGTAAATATGCTACTTGTATTCATTACACGACAAGCTGCCCTGGCTGCTGCTTGAGTACCTGCACTATTGTCACATTGATCAGTACCATCTCCTTGTGCACTTCTTCTTCCTCTTCCACCTGGACAACGTAAATCTCCTATTGCAGTAATATCATCATTCCGATTACCATTGTAATTGCCACATAGTCCGCACAACCTATTCCTTCCACGATAATCAGTTGATACCTGAATTTTTAAATAACTACCTCCATCGTAATGAACATAGACACCATGTTGTCTTAAGGTAACATGTACACGTCCACCAGTACGTCGTATATTAACATCAACATCAGAAGGGTATGTCTGATCATGACCTGATTGCTGTATCCCATTAAAGAATAATCTTGATCCCTGGTCAATATAAATTTCACTGGGATTGCTACCTGGAATACTGATCCTCACACCTCTAACACATGAGACACCTCTTCCACAATTATCATTATTAGCTGAAATCACAAAGTCATTGCTTCCACAAGATTGAGCCATGACATGTTCACAGTCTCTTTGGAAGTCAAATCTACGTCCATCCCAGCTTACATAATGAGGATCGCCACTGGCAGTACAGATAGGGCCATTAATTGGTGGACACCTTTGTGGTACACAAGGAAAATCTCCATTAGCCTGACAGGTACATCTTTCTACACAATTTCTCACTACTTCCTCATTAACTTGGTACTGTATGCGAGTTCTTTGATCAGTACAAGCTGCAATTAAAAGTAACAATATTATGCATACACACTAAAAGAATAGCTTCAGTTAACATTAATCCACATGGTTATAAAATTGAAGACACTAGTTGTTACAGATATTTTGAAACAACCCTGTTCCAAGAAGTATTTGAAACATCTATGTATAAACAGTGGCTAGCTATGTAAATATACTTCCAATTTTGGTCATGGAAATAGTTTCATGGTCAAAACTGAAATACAATAGATTCTCCTTTCTGTACTTTTATTGTTATGATCCTATTCCACAATTAATAGTAGTGTAAATACCATTGAGGCAAACAATATGACAAAATGACACTAAGATTGAATCAAGTGCTGCAAAGGGATCTAATAATGCAGTCATAGACCTTGGTTGAGTAGCTACACAGCCATTAACTCTAATAGAACAATCATGTGTATATGGTTAACAACATCACACAAGCTGATATAAAATAACTATGAAGTACTTACTGACTGGTTCTTGCTTATCAGCTTCATGAACACAATAAACATATTTGCCTGGATCACCAACATTACTTCCCATTTCTACATTAACAATGTCAGCTGTATTAGAGGAAGGAGGGCCTAAGGAGTCCGTAGCTGAAGTGACTCCAGCTTGCGCATTAATTCCATTACACTGACCCCAGTTGATACCATTGTCAAGATATTGGTTTATTACATAAGTTTCATCTTCAGCCGCATTTGTTGCAATAACTGATTGAAAAGTATTTCTCTGCAATGTACAAAGTAAAGCATAATTACAATGTTATGAAAACATCAAGAACACACACTGAATAAACTATTACACAAGTAATTATGTTATAACATAAATATGCACATATACACAAGTCATATGAAAAAAGATACCAAGGATGCAGAGAATTGTGATAACACAATTGAGAATGAGTATATATACTAGTATGTGTCTTATCTAGGGAGTATGCTTTCAGTAAAGCTGAAACAAATCACAAGTTGCTGTCAGACCTTCAGTGCTGCATGGTCACTGTAAAGCAGTAATAACAATAAATGCTTAGATTAAAGGAAGAAAATCCATCCCTCCTGGAGGAGACTGAGTGTGGTACCCGACTAGACATTGGGTGGCCTGTTGTTCATATCCTGGGGTTGGGGAGGAATTTCCTTTCTTTGGCTCATTTCTGTTTCATAATTGGCCATGTTAAGTAATGTCAAAGTTGTCAAGTCCTGTTTAGGTTAGGTTAGGTAGCTGAAAGGTTGCAGCACAAGTTGCTGTCAGTCCTTGCAGTCATTTTTAAACTGTCATTCATTAGAACAAACACATGCATGTGAAGCGCATAACATTATTCAAATTGTAGTAGTAATTGATGTGGATGTGTTCCTTTCAACACCTATAGTTATATAGAAATTCTTAAAGAATGATTCATCAGTTCATTTGTTAATTTGATGAATATTCAGTTCCCAAAGTATAATATTCATTTTGCCCCTAGCTTTCAATCTGAAACAGTTTCAAAACTTTTGTGCATAATTCAAGTTTAACGCATAATTATGTGAACAGGTTATCAAACAGTACCAGTACAGTAGTACCATTTAGTAGGGTTCCTCAAAACAAGGGCATTAACAAGAAAGCCCTGCAGCCTAAGACTGAGCACACTGCAGGGAGTGGGAATAGAAGGAAGAGTCTAACTCCCACAGAGGACTGCCAGATAACAAACTGAACAGGTGTAAATGATCAATGCTAATGATCACCTCTAATGATCAATACAGAGCCCATGCTGGAACCACAAACTTTCAGAACCATAACCTTAATATTACAGTTCTGGTTCCAGTTCTGGAGCCATTGCCTTTAAAAGTAACACTCCATTTTTAGGGATAATACATATTAAGTACTAAAATATGTAGCTACCTTGATTATTAATATTTAAACCACATGCAAAGCCTTGATGCTTTGGCTTGAAGTTAATCACTATGGCTAAATCGGATATCACATTTCAGTATAACCGACACACCTTTAGGTGGTGATAACCATTTGTTTCACTTAATTACTGCATTGGATGCGTTCAATCACTGGACGGGAATAGTGAAAAGGCAAAATGGACTGCTAGACTGGAGTTTTTTCTCTTGTAGGAACTGGTTGCAACAACTTTTTGCCATACATCAGCTTGTATGGAACTACAGTTACTTAATTTTGCTGACTTAAATGCTCATAGCTTGTGTTAAGATGCATGACACTATATTATACTACATAATAGCTATGTAGTCTATAGTAAAGCATCACACACTGCCAAAACATTAAACTGTATAATATGGATTAAACTCAGTGATGTAACTAACAACTATTCTGCATATATATTAGCAAACAATACCTGCTCAACAAAAAAAACGAATATATAGGCAACATGACTGGGCAAGTTGATAGATCCATCAACATATTCTATACGTACATTCACTGTATATTATACCCTTTCGTTTCCTTTCCAGCAAGTTCAACATCAACCTTCACGTGCATGAATGTTAATAGCCTAAATAGTGCTGAGTAAGTAGAAATTGAAGGAAGAATCAACTCTAACAATCTCTAACAATGTAATGAGTTTTCTGAACCAAAATAGCTAAAAAGAAAAGGCACAAGGTCAATAGTCTAGTCCAACAGTCCAGCCCAGTGATTATAGCTGTTGCATCATTAACCAGTTGTTGCCTTTCACGTTAATTCTGGTCTTGTATAATTATAATTTGCAATTTTTATTGATAAAGTGATTATGACCAATAGCAGTATTAGTTTTAGTACAGATACATAAGTTCCAGTTCTAGCTCTAGTTTTGAGGAATGCAAACTTCTGGTACTGAAATTACTTAATATATAGTTTCAGAACTGAGAACTGGGACAATACTAATTTGATAGTGTGCTGACCACATAACTGATGATTATTTGGATATTAGGTCTGATAGCACGATTATTTCACTGCAATTGAGCAGCATTTTTATGTTCCATAGTGAGAAGCCCTAAACAGAGTTTTTTTCCCTTCCTGACAAATTTAATCAAGTATAGTTTTGGTCTATGGCACCAAGGTACTTAACATAATATTATTCAAGTAGTAAAGAGTATTTGAGAAGCTTGATAACATTTAAAGATTACTATACCTTGTCTCATATATTGCATACAGATTTCATGATTTTCAACTAGATATTACTTTCGTAAGATGAAGTAATACCAGCGAAATCCCCACAAAAATCCCCACAATAAAACACAATATTTACCTGACCACCACCAGGAGGTTGAAGATTAGTCCATGTAGCAATAAATAATGAAGCACTCTGAAAGGGTGGTGCATTCAAAGGAAATCCTTTTCTCACACAGTCATCAGCTTTTTGAAGCTGTACATCTGCACCAGCAACACCCATACGTATTGATCCATATGTAACCTCTCCATTAGAACTATCACACCAATACGGTGCAACCATGGGAGGCCCCACATCCTCAAGTGCACCTGCAGAATGTGGAACTCCCATTGGCATTCCAGCACCAAACAATCCATCAAACAGTTGGAGGGCACCATCTCTTGTCACCTACAACAAATGAATACAATGTTAGCTGTACACATGATTAACCATATGCATCCCATACTAGTTAGTATTGTTTAATCCTGTCAAGTATTTACAACTTAAAATGGCACTTTATAGTTAATGATATCCATGCAAAAACAGCAAGTTGTAAAAGAGGATGTGGTCTTCAAAAGCCTGGGTGGAAACGTTGTGAAATCAGCCAAGAAATGGCTGCAATGATGTTAACACTATTCAGTTGTAATAATGCATACTAGCCATCATTACAACTGATTGGAAGTAACATCATTGCAGCTGTTTCTTTGCCACCATTACAGGATTTTAAAACCACACTGTTTTTACAGCCTAGCTGTTTACATGATTTCAATTATTTTGTATTTTAATAACCCCAAAGCCAGCTATAAACTGGCTTGGGGCTTGTTTTTACTCACTTTCCTCTTATCAAAAGGCACAATGATGATTATGAAAGACAGAAGTTACAATAGCATTCATAGTAGTCTAGATATCCCAAACCCAGCCATGAACTGGCTTTGGGGCTTGCAAATTGTTTTACCATTTAAATGCCTTCTTACCTACAGGCACAATGATAATTATGATGATTTGGGAAGACAGAAATTACAATAGTATTGTATTGTATATTGCATTTGACCATGTGCATTAATTTTATAATACCCTAATAGAGTGCACATTTTTGAGGACTTTTTAAATAGAACACACATAGAACTTCCATTGGTAGATGTGAACATTTAGTATTTTAAACTAGAATTTTTATTAAATAAGTGAGTTGAGCAGTTGAAAACAATGATTCAGTGGTTATAAGTGTTTTGGAGTTAGGTACGGAGGTCCCTGGTTCGAGCTTTGGACACCTTTTGTCAATGTTTTTGTGCACATTTTACCTGGTAACTGTTCTATTAAACTATTTAGATTCCACAATTTTATGTCCTTTTTTCTCTTTCTTTTTACTCCGTAGCAATCACTGCAATTTCTTTTAACCACAAAAAATTTGAACTATGATGGTTAACCTACACACAAACCGATTTTCAAGCTGTTTCCTTTCGCAGTTTACCCTGCAGGTATGGCAAGATATTGGTATTTTATGTAAATAACACTGGATGAATATTAAAATTTCCTGAATAAGAAAGTTGCAGCATACAACAAAATTTTCTATAGACTTTCCTGAACAGTGCCTGTAAATTTTCGGGAACTGTTCAGGAAAGTACATAGGAAATTCAGCCCTATAGTGCAACTTTCTTGTCAATTTTTTTTTAATATTCTTCCAGTGTAATTGTCCATAATGCCATGTCCATAATGCATGAATATTTATCAGATTCACACCAGGATTGGTACGTGAATTCACCTTAATATGTTCTTAATGTATGCCAAATTTAATTACAATCTAGGTGCACATTTGCATTGTATACTGATTTTTGTTAAGTGTGCAAAAAGAAGAGAACTTAGGTCCCCAGAAAACAAAAAAAAACAAGCTAATTAAGCCTAACTTTGAGGGCTTCCATTTCAAGAGAATTTTGCTGAAATTTGGAATGTGAGGTGCCAAAGTAACTAGCAGCTATAATGCAAAAAATGTGTGCTTTTTAGAAGGGACTATGGAGCCATGAATGCGTGTAAAGATGTGTTCTTTCTATCAGTATACATGTAACCACAATGTGGCGAGCTGGCCTTCTTGGCCATGTGTCTTTATATATCATGTGATGCATGAGGATCATAGGAACATAGACAATGGAAGAAAGGAGGCCAGTGGGACTGACATCCTCAGATATCTAACCTTCCTTGATAATGAGGGTTAGCTAAAAAAGGAAAGGCCAGTGGAACTGACATCCTCTTAGTTTCCTCAAGAAGTCTAACCTTCTTTGATGAAGAAAAGTTGGTTAAATTATATTCATGAAATGTGAGACTAAATCAAGACACATGCACGGTAGTGTGTCGTGTGGCCCAAGAAGCTGGCGCGCCACACCGTGAGTATATTAACAGGAAGAAAGAAAACGCAATTGTCACACCTATGTAGCTCTGTGATCCCTAATCCTATTTGAACCAAATTTGCTACAAAAGTGCCAGCCAGTTAGGGGAATCTACATACCAACTTTGAAGAAAATCGCTTCAGCAATTTCCGCAATTTGAGCGTAACAAAGTTTCATTTTAATTTCTTGTTGTTTTTGTTTCTTCTTCATCTTTTCATTTCGCACACTTCGCAAAATCCACCATAAAACACAAATTTGTGCTTGGATCGGGCTGAAATTTGGCACATTGAAAGGGCTCTTTAAGGCGGATCTCAGTACCAACTTTGGTAGGAATCCGATGAACATTCACAGAGTTATGACCGATTATTTGCGTAAAATAAGGTCGAAGGTCTGTCACGCCTACAGGGTAAACCCCTGGGAGCAATGAGTTGAAAATTGATATGTAGATGGAGTAACCATCGTAGGAGTGCCTTTTTGTAGTTTGAAAGGAATTGAGATAAAGACCATGGAGATATGACACAAAACCCAACCTATGTCAAAATTACGCGATCAATTTTATGAATAAAAAAACTATTAGTTTCCAGACAAACCGCTTAGGCCAATGAAACTTGATTACCAGTTTCTCGCTCAGATTTTTGAAAATTTGATGCGGGCGGGCGGTTATTATTCATTATTCATTATTTTTCCAAAAGCACAACACACATCCAAACATGAAGATTCCTGCCAAAAAACAGTGAGATCTACACTAATTACTCTTGCATTAAATAGCTAAGGTACGTTACTAATCTATAACAAGTGATTTTTCCATTAGAGTATAGCTGATTGCTCTATTAGAGTAAAAGTGACCGTTCTATTAGAGTATTTCGATCTGAAATACCAATAATGAAATTCCATGCGGGTGTATCAAAAGCATGCGGGCGATGACGCGAAACTGCTAATCAAGTTTCATTGGCCTTAGAGCAATGAGTTGAAAATCAATATTTAGCTGGAATAATCATAATGGAAAGTCTTTGCAGTAGTACAGAAGAATCAGATTTCAAACCACTGGGGAAAGTTATGATTCAAAAGGTAACTACGTGTAGCAAATGCGAGATCTAGATACTCTAATAGAACAGTCACCCTAATAGAGCATTCGGTTACGTTTATAACTACTCCATTGTAGAATTATATTACATTGTAGAGAGATCAGCTAGAAGAAGTCACCTTGTAGAGAGTTCAGCTGCAAACAAATCACCCTGTAGAGAGTTCAGCTACAAACAAATCACTCTGTAGAGGGATAAGCTAGAAGAAGTTACCTTGTAGAGAGAGTTTGGCTACAAAGAAACTACCGTGTAGAGAGTTCAGCTGCAAACAAATCACCCTGTACAGAGTTCAGCTATGTACAGATCACCCTGTAGAGAGTTCGGCTAGAAACAAGTCATCCTGTAGAGAGTTCAGTTACAAAGAAACCAGAGTTCAGCTACAAACAAATCATCTTGCAGAGAGATCAGCTAGAAGAAGTCACCTTGTAGAGAGTTCAGCTACAAAGATACCATCATGTAGAGAGTTCAGCTGCAAACAAATCACCCTGTAGAGAGTTTAGCTACGAAAAGATCACCTTGTAGAGAGTTCAGCTACAAACAAATCACCCTCTAAAGAGATCAGCTAGAAGAAGTTACCTTGTAGAGAGAGTTCAGCTACAAAGAAACTACCATGTAGAGAGTTCAGCTGCAAACAAATCACCCTGTACAGAGTTCAGCTATGAACAGATCACCCTGTAGAGAGTTCAGCTAGAAACAAGTCATCCTGTAGAGAGTTTGGTTACAAAGAAACCACAATGTAGAGAATTCAGCTAGAAACAGGTTGAGAGATCAGCTACAAACAAAATCACCCTGTAGAGAGTTCAGTTACAAACAAATCACCATGTAGAAAGTTAGTTACAAACAAATCACCCTGTAAAAGTTCAACTACAAACAGATATCTCTATAGAGAGTTCAGCTAGAAACAAGCCACCCTGTAGAGAGTTCAGCTACATTTCAAGTCACCTAGTAGAGAGATCAGCTGCAAACAAGTTATCCTGTAGGGAATAATTTGCATATACTATAACATTTGTATATTTTCTGATAATCAAAACTAGTTTAAGTATTAAAAATCTGCTTTAAAACTTTTCTTCTTCCTGTGGTAAAGAAAATAAGATAGGTTAAAGAAGCCCCTTGGGGTATACAAATACAAAAAGAAGTGATATCTAATCCAAAACAGCCAAGATGTAAAAAAAGAATGCAGCCCTCAAAAAGGCTATGGTAAAATAAATGGCAAGGTATATAGTGCCAGCAGTCACGCGCATTAAAAAAAAAGACAAAAACCTAAGAAAGCAAAAAAAAAAAGAAGCTGTCTCAGCAGGGACCTAAGCCCAGGCATCTGTACTCATAAGCCATGCTCGTAACCATTATACCACTGGTGCTGCAGCTACTCACCTCCTTTAGTTTCTACCTTATAAACATCCGACTGGAGTAACTTCGATATATAACAAGAGTGAAGAAGAAACCAAAGCTGAACCCTAGCCTACCCCTAATGCTAAGGAACTACTTTTCGCACCCCTTAAAGTTGAATTCCCGGGGCAACCTACTAGACGCATCCCCTAAAGTTGAACTCTCAGGGAAACCTACTAGACACATGCCCTAAAGTCGAATGCTCGGGGCATATTGGATGCGTACCAACTCTAGCTCACCTAGAGACAACTGGTTTGTTTGATAGTCCAGAAATGATGGACTTGTGCTGGTAAAATAGCCATTCATATTCGTAACTGGTTCTGGTACTATATCCACTTTGAAAAAAAAAGTGAAATCCAAGGTGGCAGCCAAGAAATGACTGTGATGGTAGGTTAATGGCAAAACTTTTAACAACAACAATTCAGGTTAATTTGGTGCTGAATCCTAGTGAAACTTGGAGGAGGCAACACAAATTTACCTGAATTGTTGTTATTAAATTTTTTGCCATTAACCCACCATCACAGCCATTTCTTGGCCGCCACCTTAAATTTCACATCTTTTTTCACCATAGCCTTTTGGGTGCTGCACTCTTTTTTTTACAGCTTAGCTGTTTTGGATTAGATTATTATATAAACAGAATTTTCAACTGACTGACTAACTGATTAACTGATTCCTTTAGACAAGCACAACTCGATAACTAACAGCTAAGACTATGGACTTGATTTTAAAACAATTTTTTTTCACTGTTTGACATCGCTTCAGCCGGATACTTGCCTTTTGGCATACTGCAGTACATACAAGGCTGGACTTACTAGTGCCCTCCTTTAAGTCAATTTGCCTACCCTCGAAGAAAGAAGAAAGAAGTCTAAGATAACTAATTAATGGCAACCCTAAATATACCCACAAATGATTTATACTTAACCATCATCCATCAAGAGAAGGATATTATAAACAGCTTGACACTATGATTGACTCTTATAAATTTTCCTTTTTCCCTTCTGCAATCAGACTCTGGAACACACTCCCTCCCCTTTGTAATTTACTCCCCTACCTTAGATGGGTTTTGTACCAACCTGAACATTCATTATGATCACACCTGTGCACAACAATCTTTTCAATTTCTGCACAGCAATAGATAATGTCCCATTCATCTTTGCTGACAGCAAAAGGTGTCGATTTGGCAGTAGCTCGAGATGGCTTCCCTTCATAATGTTGATTTCAGTTCAGTTTGAACACTTGCGTCCGCACAGTGAGCTGTTCCGTGGGCGGTTATTAAAGTGAACCAGCCACAAGAAGCTATACGGATTGGCTAAGACCATTCCCAAGAAGTCACTGTGACACTGCGATACTACAGCTTAGCTGAAGGGTTTTAGGCCACTCCAAATAAATTCTCTGTTTCCCGTCCACCACCCGCATCTGGTTACTGTTAGCTCTAAATATTCCATTATTCCGTATTCTTCCATTATTTTCCCGGTTATTCTTGCATACTGACAGGCTCAGTAAAAGCATCTTGAAACAGTGTAAGCTCACGTGTCAGCAGAGCTATCATGTTGGCACAAACTTAAGGAAGAAACGAGCTAAGCATTCTTTTATGCAGCTTTTTAGGGTTGTGCCAGACACAAAATGGCTTGAAAAGCTCCAATCTTATAATGAAAAATGGGAATGGACCGACCGCCCACATGCAAATATGCCTGAGTCCAGGACGGGAAACAGAGAATTTATTTGGAGTGGCCTTAGCTTCACTTCACACATAACGCAGAACTCGTAACGCGGACAGAACTGCTCAAATGGAACTGAAATCAACAGCAATGGAAATCTTCTGTATTTCTAATGGTGGCTATTGTGATTGCAGAGGTGCTTTTCGAACAGTTCTTGATTCGTAATGCTGTATAACGGGTTGAACATAGCTGATAACGAAGCGTAATGGATATTTCACTTTTCAGACGATAATTGATAGCTTGGGTGCGGAGCTCCATTTCTTTTGGAAGTGGTTACTGAACCGAAAGCTTTTTATTTTCGCGTCTAGTAGGTTCCCCCAGCATTCAACTTTAGGGAATGTGAAAAGTAACATTAGGGTTAGGGTTGGGTTCAGCTTTGGTTTCTTCTTCACCTCAGTTAGGTGACGTTCTTCTTACTATATACTGAGACTACTACGTGAGTAACATTTATAAGATAGAAAAGTAGGGGTAGCTAGTGGGTAGCTAGCAGTGGTAGCACAGTGGTTAGCACACTTCTGTAAAGCTCCAGTAATCCAAAGTTTGAGTGTGGTTACCGAACCAAAAGTTGGTTCAATAAGCTGGACTCACTATTGAACCGGCAGTAAAACTTAGACAAAAAAAGGGTCAACGAAATAAAACCAGCCAGGGCTCAAACCCTGGACTACTGGAACTGTAGGCAGTGTGCTATCGCTGCTAGCTACCCACTACCCCTACTTTTCTACTTTATAAATGTTACTTACGTAGTAATCTCACTATATATAGTAAGAAGAATGTAACCTAAAGGTGAAGAAGAAACCAAACCTGAACTCAACCCTAACCCTAGTGCTAATGCTACTTTTCGCATCCCCTAAAGTTGAATGCTCAGGGAAACTACTAGATGCATCCCCTAAAGTAGAATGGTTGGGGCAACTACTAGACACGAAAATAAAAACCTTTCAGTTCAGTAACCACCTCCAAGTTTTACTGTCTGTTCAATAGCTAGTAAAGCTTATTGAACCAACTTTCGGTTCAGTATCCACTGCTTTTCTTTTTTTGATGCGGTATGCATGAGTTCACGAGTCATAATAATAACTTCATTTTACAAAAAAGTTAACAAATGTTTATCTATACTAAGTGAATGTGTAAAACTGCGGATTGGATGTACATGTTATTTGTAAACCGTGGGTGTCTGTGAAGAGACTTTTTCTGGGATATACGTATTAATCGGAAAAAACTTTGCAGGGCTGCTGCCACCAGACAAAGCCGAACTCGACAAAGCTGATACTTGGTGTCCAAAGTCCCACAGCCTTGAACTATCCGAAAACATAAAAGTTGTTCAAAAATTCTTGTTATAGCTCGAGTAATCCCGTCCGATTTTGGAGCCCGTCCGATATTAGGTGAGTTACTCTATCGAGGGTATTTAGGGAGAACCAGGGTATTTCGAGGGTACTTATTACTCACGATGGCGTCATGGTTTCATATTTGCTAGCTATATAACTAGGTTATAGTAGGGTTTCCACAAAATTTTCAAATTAATTTGCTAACTGTTGTTATGTGTTGGACTAACTCTCACTTGAATACAGCTGCAGTGGCGGTAAATTCTATTGCCTCCTTCGGGTGGAAATCGATCGAAATATGTGCAAATTACATGCAACTCCCGGAAACAATGATCTTTTATCACAATACTGCACTTTAACCCTTTTCTGTGAGCAAACCTTCGCCAAAAAGTATTGGTGGTTTGATTGGTGAAGCACGATTGCTGTAGCTGCATCATTGAGACAGGATTTTGGGGTCCAATAACGGGATTTCGTCTACAAAGACCAAACGAATGATTACCAAAACTTCCTCACACCACAATAGTAGACACCTATCAACAAAGAAGTCACGTACCAACTATGATTAAATTCTGAAGATGCTAACCATCTGGGTGAGCCGGCCCAGTATTGGGCAAAAATCACCCAAAATGGCACCCTTTTTTCATCATTTGCTCTCTCACCTACTCAAAACCAGAATTATTCAGGTATAACACTGTTAACATCTATAACATATAACTAGCATCAAGGATTTGTTGTTAGAAATCGTAAAAATAAACTAATAGGCGTTTATCCTAGTAACTACAGGTTACTAGGATAAACGGGTGACCTGCAGTTCTGGTGACCTGCAGAACTTTCTGGTGACCTGCAGTTCGATTCCTGGGGTTGGAGGGATTTTTTTCCTTACTTTGGCCCCTTTTCTGTTACACCTTTTCAGGTATAAGTCACTAAGTCTAAGTCCTTGAAATTAGGTTAGGTAATCCTAAGGCTGCAGCACATGTTGCTGCAGACCTACCTTCAGTGCTGGTCACTGTAAAGCATTAATACAATATATACAATAATACAATAAACTAATAGGCGTTTATCCTAGTAACTACAGGTTCACGTGATTGAGTATGGCTATTGCTACTAATAGCACTATAGACCAAAATCATGTCGTTGTATGTAGCCTTATTACTTTTAAGGGTGTTTAAACCACTACACCAGACATCAAGTGTGATATCGAGTGTTAAATCACAATAAGAAAGAAAATCACGTGAGCATGGAGTTATTAGGATAGACGCCTATTATCATTATTATTATTTAATGGGCTTGTAGATGCCCAAGCAAGCTAACTTGCCAGGCTAGGCCGCAGGCCTTTGAAGGTGCCCATATCTAGATTTTTTTTTATTTATTTATTTATTTATTTTTTAGGATAGACGCACATATCTAGATTGCTTCCAAAAATTATCCAAGCGCGCAGCTTGAAAGTTCCAACTGTTGGTGCTGAAATGATAAAGTCAGGTAAGGAGTTCCATAGATTGACTATTCTATTTGTAAAAAAGTTCTGCCTAACAAGTAATCTTGATCTTTCTTTAAAAAGCTTAAGAGAGTGGCCCCTGGTGGTAGCAGTGTTTAAAGTAATAAATGTAGATGGGTCCAAGTCATAATGTCGTTTAAGGTTACGGGATACTGTAAACCCACATGTACACTATCAATCATTTTTCATGATTAGGGGTTTGATTTTTCTTAATGCATTGTTATCAAATATTTATACATTCTTAACTTCTCATTAATCGACATGGAATTCAAATGTTGTTATGGAAACATGAGTTGTCCCCATGCCAATTAGTGAAATTCAAATTACAAATTCAACTTACAAATTCTTGTCGCTAGTTATATGTTCTAGATGTTAACACTGTTATACACCAAGAATTTTGGTTTTGAGTAGTTGAGAAAGCAAATGATGAGAAAGGGGTGCCATTTTGGGTGATTTTTGCCCAATACTGGGCTCGCCCAGATGGTTAGCATCTACAGAATTTAATCACGTGACTTCTGTGTTGATGGATGACTACTACTGTGGTGTGAAGAAGTTTTGGCTATTATTTGTTTGGTTTTTGTGGACGAAAACCCGTTTTTGAACCCAAAAATCCTGTCTAAATGACGCAGCTATGGCAATCGTGCTTCACCAATCAAACTACCAATACTTTTTGGTGAAGATTTGCTCACAGAGGTAGGTTGAAGTGCAGTATTGTGATAAAAGATCATCGTTTCCGGAAGTTACAGCTCTGGGGAGGTGATAGAATTTATTGCCACTGCAGTTGTATTCAAGTGAGAGTTAGTCCAACATGTAGCTAACAACAGTTAGCAGATTATTTTGAAGATGTTCATTTTTTACGTTGGAAACCCTAGTCCCTACTGTAGGGAATATAGACTACGTATTATAATCTATGGTGCCATGCATAGGTAGGGCCGCAACGCGAAAAATCGGTATCCTCCAATCAACTACCTAACTATTGTCATGTGTTAGGCTAAGTGTAACTTGAATAACACCAGTGTGGCAGCCAAGTTTGTCACTTTCTTCTGGTAGAAAACGATACAAATGTCTTAAAATCACGTGATTTTTCGTTGCAGCAGTTCGTAGGGTTCTTCGTATGCCACGATATTCACTCTCAACATTGTTCAAGTAGTCTATCATCAACTCAAAGTATTGGTGGTTTGATTTTATTGGTCAGTTTCCGGTGGCAGCACGATCTGTGCAGCTTTTTGGCGACAGACAAAATGTTTCTTGCTCTGGAGCACAGGACAAGCAGAGCAGCAACTGCGCCGTGGGTCAGCAATGACCAGTACTAGGTAAAGTATCTGCATGCGGAGTATGGTTATAATTGAAGCTTGCTGGCCATCTGGCTGAGCCATCTATATGCTGAAATTCGGCCAAAATGACGCGATTTTTGCAAACAAATACCAGAATGGTTGATACATCAGTGAGACAGTCTCCAACAGCAAGGATGCGAAGCTTATAAACACCTAACAATACGGCTATCTCGCCCAGTAAACGCATAGAGCAATCCAATGCATGAAATAGACACTCAAGTGATCGAAATTCAAATCGCGGAAATGCCCATGAAATTGCTTTCATTTCTAAATAGGAACCATGCAGTGTGCTCCTTTTGTGAATATTTGTGTTAATTGTTCACTCAGGCGTGGTCTGGGCCAGTGCAGGTATGTTTTATGCTGTGATGACATCATAGGGAGAGTCTCAGGCTGCTGGGCTAATCGAGATGTTGAACCTAATGCACACAAACTGATTGTCACTTGATTCCAAGTGATTTTAATGTCATTGGAATAGATTATGGTTGTATTTTTCGAGATTTGAATATCGATCACGTGAGTGCCTATTTCATGCATTGGATTGCTCTATGCGTTTACTGGGCGAGATAGCCGTATTGTTAGGTGTTTATAAGCTTCGTATCCTTGCTGTTGGAGACTGTCTCACTGATGTGTCAACCATTCTGGTATTTGTTTGCAAAAATCGCGTCATTTTGGCCGAATTTCAGCATATAGATGGCTCAGCCAGATGGCTAACAAGCTTCCATTATAACCATACTCCGCACGTAGGTACTTTACCTAGTACTGGTCATTGCTGACCCACGGAGCAGTTGCTGCTCTGCTTGTCCTGTGCTCCAGAGCAAGAAACATTTTGTCTGTCGCCAAAAAGCTGCACAGATCGTGCTGCCACCGGAAACTGACAAATAAAATCAAACCACCAATACTTTGAGTTGATGATAGACTACTTGAACAATGTTAAGAGTGAATATCGTGGCATACGAAGAACCCTACGAACTGCTGCAACGAAAAATCCAGTGATTTTAAGACATTTGTATCGTTTTCTACCAGAAGAAAGTGACAAACTTGGTTGCCACGCCGGTGTTATTCAAGTTACACTTAGCCTAACACGTGACTATAGTTAGATAGTTGATTGGAGGATATCGATTTTTCGCGTTGCGGACCCTAGCATAGGTCTTCATAATAGCGTAGATAGTAAAATAATGGTCACTGGGCAAGTCTCGTTGCTCTTCTAAAATTATATCGCGTCCGAAAAGATACACCTAGCTAACACCCATGCAGACGCATGTAGCTATAGCATGACGTGACCGTAGCTAAAGCTAGGAGTCAGCTTTTCGGTTTATGCTGTTTGCCGACACGCTGCCTCAGCCGTATTCCAACAATTTCAATTCCAGCTAGCTAGCTAGCTGTATAACTGTAACTTTGTATAGCTAATTATTGAGAAACTTACGCATATTGTATCAAAGGTGTTGCCACAATATTCAGAGGTAATACTATCAGTACCCTCTGCACAATCTTCCTCCGCAGTATCACCAAGTGTAGTAAACGTTCCCGTTCCCAGCATAAAGAAGTCACTCATTGGAACAGAGACGGCATGCTTTAGCAAGCACAAAAGAAAAATTCCACCCGCGTTGCCTATCATTCTTGCGCTTCGTGCAGAATGCAAGCACCAAAGTGAAAAGTGAGCTATCCAGTAAAGATACTAACTGCTTTTATACCTAAACGGTATAAGCCTTTTAAAATAATGACGTCACATGCACAGCTACAGTAGCGAATTTTTAATTAATGGAAATAGTTTTTATTAGCATAGCCTTGTGCAATACTCCCTGAGGATCCCATAAACACTTAGTTTTTAAAATCCGTCATAGGATGGTGGAGTTATAAGCAATATTGTCCTTTAAAATAGGTAAAAATTTTGCCATATCTTTCCATTGAAAAAAGTCCTTAAAATGGCACAATTGAACAAATGCTTATAACGGAGCTTTGCAATAACACTCTGAACTTCTGTTTTCTGTTATAAATACCTTAATACATGGACCACAGTGTAACCTTACTTGTAAGACCCTCTTTATAAAGGTCACCTCCATAGAAAGCCTCTAAATAGTTGCATGTGTTTAGAATCTTATGGATGACAAAACAGCATACACATGAAGTGCAACCACTCTGTATAACAGTCACCTCCACTCAAAAATGCAATGTACATGCAAAGCAAGGAGTTGTACTATTGATTTATAGCTGCTTATATGATTATTTGGTGCATATATGGTGCATCAAAGAGATGAGCTATTTGTGGTGCAAATTTGCTGACTTTAAGCATAGTAATATTGAAAACTACATGGACAAAAATACTCACCTTGGTATAACTAACATGTGCTGGGTTGTTTCCTGCAAAGAGAACATAACATTGTGGTGGCTATATTGCAAAATAATCTTATAAATGATCCAATTGTTTGATCAATCACTCATACAGCAGCGAATTGATTGTGCCAACTCTCCAATGGAAGATTCAAGGAGAAATTTTTATGCACAATTTATAGAATTCTGGAATCTCTAGTTACAGATTCTCTATTATTTATTTATTATAGGCTTAATAGCACAACGTACAAGGGACTAAGTGGACGTATAGTGCAGTAGGTACAAAAACAAATGTACTGAGGGTCTGGCATGCAGAAAGCACTTCTTCCAGCCTTAAGTAATTACAATTTTTTTTTTAAATAGACTCTACTTGAGTGTGAGGCACACTTTTTCTGACATTCAGGTCATCAAACTCTCTTTGAAACAATTTTCCTTTCCTAATAACTAGATTCCGCTTCCCATCTTTTTCACTTAGCAAGTTCCTCCCTCAGTTTCCTATTAACTTCTCTCTCTTCGGGCATTAAATCAGGAAATAGATAAATTTTACTAAAATGAATGCTATAGAGCATAAATTCGAAGCAACTCTCAAGACATTCCATTTCATTCTCTCTGAAGCCAGTGGGATGTCAATTCTCAAGCCCAAGCCTCTAAACAAGAGATATATGTATATAGATTAACAACATGTGTTTTATTCAAGTCATAATTATCACATGTCTATATGATTAATTTTGTTGACAGGTCATGGTGGTGATTGATATTTTATATTTTCCTTAGCTTGTAGTACTATAACATTCAGTGTAAGGTGGATGATGAGCTGTTATTTGCATGTTTCCACTGTATTCACATAATTGTTGGTATTGATCATCGTGACATGTTTGTAGGCTTGAATGATCCATATTGTCTGTGATTCTATGACTCCATCTATATGGTCTCAGGCACAGCGGTGAGTGGTTAGTCTTCCTATCCCATTGAATACAGTATGGTTTTAGACTACTAATAGCTCAGGCAGATGGACAATTCAGCTCAAGCGATTCAGCTCAGTGCCCTCGCCTCGCTTGCCACGCGCCGGCGTTCCAGTGACTTAGCGAGCTAGTACATGTTGTTTTAATCACAGCTAGCTCTCGAGCTAGCTATTTGCATAAGAGCGCGTCGATTCGAATGAGAGGCATTGAACTAGTCTCGCGTGGCCAGACCCTTTCCGCGCAGCCGCTTATCGATTTGAAATTATAAGCGCCGCGCTACAAGGGTCTGGAACAGTTCACGTATTTTAAAAAATCTACAATCCCCAGTGGTTGGGGAGTGTAAATTGGCTCACGCGATCCCTCAATCGCCAAAGTAGTCTGATTACTGAAGAACGAACTGAAGAACGAACTGAAGAAGGCCTCTAGGGATGACGACTATCGACCCGTGTGGGTTTTGCCTTCTACCTACTACTGAATCTTCAACAAGTACGGTTGAATAAAGACAAACAAGCTCAGTTCATCTCGAGGTAAAAGGAAAGTAGGCGAAAGGTTTAAGCGGAGGCGGATTTGCCGGTCAGAACAGACTAAAGATTCAAGGGAACACACGTTGCATTTTGTACTTTTGTATTTTAGGTGTAGGCGCTTATAATTTCCGATCGATAAGCGGCTGCGCGGAAAGGGTCTGGCCACGCGAGACTAGCATTGAACTGTAGTACTTCGTCCGTAAACATCGCAAAGCTTCGTCGCCTACGCAGTCAGATTAAAATTGCGTAGGCAAAGTAATGTCATACGTTCGCCAAAATATTATTCGCCAATTTCTGCCAATGATCAATTCTCCAAAAATTTCTCCCGCCAATATTTTCCACTATACGGTACATAAGGTTACCATGAAGTGTAGTTTTTCTTATATTGTATCTAATAGACAATTTAAACTTGGAAAGAACATGCTGCTATATCATGGAGTGGACTATGGGTACTAACCATACTACTTATAGCTATAGCACAAATGTGTTGAAAAATCCACAGTAGTGATTCATAACGGAATTTTTGCAAACTTCCAATAGAGCAGTCACTTAAAAACCATTACAAAACTGACTTGGCCATGTAAAAACTCTCAGAAGATTTATCATCAATCATTGAACTTGAACATATTGTGTATTATGACAAAATAAGAGTTGCGTGAAATTTGGGGATGTATACATTCTCACTTATTGCTATTGTGTGTTACTATCTGTACACATTAGCTAGTGGAACATTTGTAACATGTGTTGTAGTCCATAGGATGGTATGCACAAAGTCGTGTCACTAATAGTGTATGTATGTGTCATAATTTAGCCTTGCAGCAATCCACTTTTTGTGAGCCATTCCCACACTTATCAGAAAAGTGTTTAGACATACATTGTGTCACACCCATTTATTAGTATATGTACAAAGCCAATCTCACTGATAGTTGCTGTCTGTACACTTACATGGAACCATGCCTACTTGTTGATCAACAATTTAAATATCAGAGTTTTATCCATACATATACCTCAGTTTTAAACTGGGTCAGATTCATGTTTGACCCAGGTTGCCATCCAGGTTGGCAGTGGTTACACCTAGTTTACTGTTGGTCTTTCATATTTGAATGTAGCTACATGTATACATACATCTTACTTTTGTTATGGGTATAATGGGCAACAATGGAATGAAGTTTGCACCATTTAGAAGGAAGTACTGGCGTAAGAAATGTCATTTTTGTAATTAGCAAAATTATCTATTGTTACCTGTGTATTTGAGTGGCCTGACAGCATTTGAGTGGCTTGACAGCATTCTGGCTTTAGACAGTTTGCTTGCTATGTATATATATACACATACACTTGCACCATCTGGAAAGATAATATTGCAGTTGTTGTCAGTAGTTATAACCTTTGGTAGTTGAGATAAGGCATGTGAGTAATATGTGGCCTCCATGGGTTGTGTGCCATATGGCAGGTTGTTGTGCTAGTGTAGATCTGAAACCTCATTGTTTAGACTCTATTCCAATAGTTTATAATGTAGAATAATACACACCAACATGCAGTACAAAAACAAATTTCTTTAAATTTGTATGTAAATGTAAAGCCTATCCCTTAGTTGAGACTACAAACTGCCTGCATTAATTGCAAATAAGTTGCTAATTTTTCATTATGAATATTAAACTGTATATTAATTTTTCAGATTCACTCTATCAAGAAGCCAATGGTAGCAAACACTTCTCTGTTGAATATACTGATAGCACTTGTATGTCTGTGTAAAGAGGACAGTAAAAATTAAAACTTGCATAGTATAAAAATGTTTAAACCTATCCAAACAATCACGTCCCCACTACTCAGCACAACAAACCACAAGTTATATCCTATTTGCTTTACTTACAATTGAAATATGCATAAATTTTTTATGTAGCATCAAAAAGTAAAATAGAATTCTATGAATACAATGGATTCAATTTTGCTGAGCAGGTCACAAATAATGTATTAACACTTGTTAACACAATTATGTATCTGTGCACACTGGCCTTCCTAAACTGTAGGATCACCAAAAGGGTTTAATAGATATGAGTACATGATACCAAACTCAGTAGTCCTCTACTAATAAGTAAACACATGTTCACTTCAACTTTACTCACCAATGCAATAAGCTAAGAATTTGCACCATTCTCCCCCACATAGTGTATTATGGGTAATTATGTAATAATTTTCTACCAACAAGTACTATGGCTGGAGAGCAAAGAAGTTGTTTATAGGCTTGAATGATCCATATTGTTGTGATTCTATGACTTCATCTATATGGTCTCTTCACACCCACCAGGTATCACAATTTCTATGGTATCTTTGATATGATATGAGAATGCTATATCTGTATATGCTGACTGAGCCCTCAAAATATGCTTGAGTGGTGTGTGGCACTCATCAGTAGGTCATCAAGTATGGATTTAAATGGACACTATTTGCATCCACACATCTTAGACGTATCACATGATCCCAAAGATGGTGAGAGATAAAATGTGCTGAGTGTGGATATGTGCTTCTTTGTGCAGTAGCAGTTTTTGAAATTTGAAGGGTCAAGTGTATAGAACTTGAGAATTGTTCCTATGCTTGTGTACAAGATTGCATGGCACATAAAGCTTCAATTGCCTTATGTTCCTGTTTTCCAATCCCAACATGTGATTTAAGCTGATTATGAGATATTGGAGGTAGTTACTTTGAATGATGTAGTAATTTTGAATTGTCTTAATGTCCTTAATGATTAAGTGACCACCTGTGATTTCATAGCAACCAGGATACCCACATTATTGTTCTGTATACTCTTCCTGTACCTTGTGGTGAAGTAGTTACTAGTCTTTCTTTTAAAGTGCAATTCATGTAGTAATTGTAGTCCACTTCCTTAATTACTAAGCAATGTCTGGTGCTCTTTATGGGTAGCTAGGTGGCTGCTTGTAATCATGTATTGTGGTGTATAACTGGAATATTTGCAAACCCCTAATAGAGCAGTCACCTAAAAACCACTTTAGAAACTAGCTTGGACATGTAACAACTCTCAGAAGACTTATTATCACTCACTTACGTAACTTAGACACATGGTGTTACTATTATAAAAAAAAAAGAACTGGGTGAAATTTGGAGACATGCAAAAATGCAAATTTTGACAATATTGTTCATGTTATTATAATTTACAAGCCTACAGTAAAATTCATGCAATTGTACCAATACCAATATCAGTATCGGATAGGTAGTGGTAATACTGACAAAGCTACAGATACCACCACCAGACACTCACCACGTTTATTATATCTTCAACCATCTCTAGCTAAGTTTCCAGGTTAGTTGGGCTAACAAAATAGTGAATACAAAGCCTTAGTTACTCTTTTCCAAGTATTGCTACAATTGCTCCATGTATATTCTAATGTATTAGAGCAGGTGAATCCTTTGTGATTAAATGGTAGTGCAATTAAGTTGTTCCTCAAAAAAAAGTGACCACTTGGCTTGTTTTTCATGAAAAGGAAGGCTGTAGCTAACAAACATTATCAGTCGCCCACGTAATTAATTACCTATTATTAAGCAATTAGTAATCCACAATGGTGAATATTTTGAAACTTGATTGAACTGAGATATCATTACTTCTCGATCTGTGATATTTTAATAGCTAGGTAACTATGTATCATAGCTAACAGTGAAATTTTTGTATCACTCAGCATTAAGCTTCAATCCTTAGTATCGGAATCGACAATCTAGCTAGCTTCCTATTTTTCAATGTCAATATGTAATTTGAACACATTGTGGTGAAGTAGTTACCGGCCTTGAATTTTACTTTTATGTACACAATAATCTGGTAACTAAATTAGTAATCATTGAATTGTACAGCAACCAGGACGGCCACTGGGTTACCATTATTGTTCTGTGTACTCTTCCTAATACTTCCTACACATTGTGGTGAGGTAGTTACTATTAAGTGTAGTCTTTCTTTTGATGTTCAATTCATGTAGTAATATTATAGTCTACTTCCTGATCTACCAAATAATCTGGTGTTCTTTGTGGGTAGGTACAGTGACTGCTTGTAATCATGTACTGTGCATGGTCCATATAACTGAAACAAACTAGACAAATAAAAAGTGGGATAATAAAAGAGGAATAAGGATCGCTTAAAAAGCCACCAATTAAGAAGGGATTGCTAGGATAGTAATCTCCCTATTAAAATTTTTGCCTTGCCATGGAAGAATCAAGACAGGGATTTACCATGGTTACATTACCACGTCAGCAATCCCTTCATTTTTATTGTGGCATTTTTTACAGCATTTTTTACAGTTCCCTATTTAACCTCTTGCATTAAAGACAAGAAACAAACTTCAAGATTTCTATCCTATGAATTCAGTAATACATACACTTGAATGGTTTTATAAATAAATTACTCGTAGCTAATTACCATCAAAGAACACCAGATTGTTTAGTACATACATCAGGAATACAGTAGGACTACAATTACTACATTACTTGTGCATCAAAAGAAATACTACACATCAAGTAACTACCTAACCACTATGCTGATTGGATTTGCTATAAGAGGCAATACAAATATGCTTTCATAGTGTTTAGATTGCACTGATACCAGATTATTGGATTTGCTTTTTACAAGCCATTCCTTTTCACACAAAACCTAAAGTGGATTGCTTTATTAACATTGAAGCAGTAAAATTAGAACTATTTTGTTGGTGCCATATGGTCTAATACTGCATTTGCACTTAGTGCTGGTTGTTCAAACCACTTTACAAAAGTGAGCTAGCCTGGAGCTATAAAGTGTTGAGATGTTCCATTTGATATAGGGTTTCCTTCATTTATTTAGGCTTTATTTTTGATATCTAGTGAACATACCGAATATAGAGAACCAAACTGAGCTGACTTGCACTGGCCTGCCAGATTTGTGAGGGCTGGCCCATTTCAGTTTGGCTCAGTTCAGTGGGTATTTATACTGCAGTGATAACCAATGTGCTGAACTGAGATGAACTGATGTGCTGAACTGAGATGAACTGATGTGCTGAACTGAATTGAGAACTGATATGAGGCAAGTGTAAACATAGCATAGACACATTGTGTAAACAACATGACCTCGTGCTGCTGACCAGACAAACCATTATTTCTCTATGCTGCCTCTTCTATGTACTTTGCAGCTATCTGACTTTGTTATTGTGAATGATGTGTGCAGCAAGATTAGCTGCTGTACTGTGGACTAGCTACTGTATACTGTATATAGGATATGAATTGTGCTTGTATGTGGACAAACATTACTACTACCACTAGTTCATTCTCCTCCAGTGACAATGATTCTGGCAGATTGGTCTGTGGAGCGTTGACATCCAATCAAAGCTCGATAGTAGCCTCTTTCCTTACAATGTGAAGCATTTTGAGAAGCATGCAAGTATGCTCACTATGCTGTGAAGTATATGTATGCTATCTGAGGTTTTGTCCTCAACTGTGGCAGAACCATTCTTATAGTGTGTAGTGTGGTAGTGAATGCCCTAATCATTAATTTTAGGGTACTATGTTGCAGCTAAGGTGCCCACTGGATTACCATTGTAGTGATTGCTATACATACTTATAGTATATTTCCATTCACCAAAGAGTTGGGAAGCCATTTAAGAGGCCACACAGCACAAAGGTAGATGTTGCATAATGAGATAAGTGTGTGTCATTACGTAAGCCATCAAACTTGCTTTTTACACTTTGTAACAAGTTACAATGACATTGTAAAGTTGTAGAACGCCTTCTAGAACACAACCTTCTCCATGGTGTACAGAGCGTTTATTTGAAGAAAAGAACGGTGTTATGTAATCATATTATATAACTCCCATACCAGATGTCAGTAGGGCTTCAACCACAAATTTTCTAGTTGCTCACTTCAACAGATTTCTCTTAAATGGCTTTTCCTATATGAATGTATGGGAACATTTCAAAGTGTGCTAACTTCTTAACAGTGCATGAGATTAAACCACATTTTATCCCACCATCTCAAGAATTTGAAGAGCTTCATACCCATATAAAAATCTTTAATTTAGCCATTACCAAAAGGAAGTTATTAATGAATAACTGAGTCTACAGTGAAAATGACTATACTATAGTGGTTAAGTAGTTACTATGAAGTGTAGTATTTCTTTTGATGTGCAAGTAATGTAGTAATTGTAGTCTACATCCTGATTTACCAAACAACCTGGTGCTCTTTGATGGGTAAGTAGCTACCGGTATTAATTTATTTATAATGCTTCATAAAACCATTCAAGTGTGTGTATTACTGAATTCATAGGAAGCATAATGATAGAAATCGTGAAAATAAAGTTTGTTTCTTGTCCTTAGTACAAGAGTTTTTAAATAAGTTACATATAAACCTGTAACAGGAACAGCAGCAGGTTATTATTTGAAAAGTCATAAGCATTGTGCATGTTAAGTTGCCCACTAACTTGTTAAGTTACTGTCTACCTGGACAGCTCTATCCTTCTCTTGATACATACAGTATAGGATTTTTAAGTTGATTTGTGATGGGGTAGTTAGAAAGAGCTTTTCCCTACTGACTCAGGAAAGTATATTAGACAAAACAGTGCTAATTGGTACACCTACTGCTGTTCAATCAGCAGTGTTTAGCATTTGATGATGATTAGGCAGGGTTTTGATCATTCCAGTAGGCAGTGGGAAAGCAGTCACCACTATTATAATATGGCTGCTGCTACCAGTGATAAATTGCTAATGGTTTTGGTGTCTTCCTACCACTCACCATAATGCTCTGTGTGTGTCTGGCTCATTGATCAGGTCAAATTTTGTCAGGTCTGACCCACTTTACAGACCTGGAATATGAAATGAAATAAATTAAGTAGCTTGGCAATGTGGAAAGTATGTATACATAATAGTCCAGTCCTGCAGCAACCCAGCTTCTTTTTGAGTCACGTCCACTTATTGCTGTTGTGTGTTACTGTCTGTATGCATATGCAGATCCATGAGTATTCATCAGTAATGTATTTTGTGAGTCCTAAGCCATGCCCTTACATGGCACCCACTAATAATTGGTTGTTAATAGTGTATGTATGTATGTATGTATGTATGTATGTATGCATATAGGAGCATTGCAGCAGTTTACTTTCTTTAGTGAGCCATGCCCACTTATCAGGAATGTCTGTAGACATAGGTTGAGCCACACCCATTTATCAGTGAGTTGTGCTGAAGCATGTAATACGTATAATGCTATTGTCCAATTATAGGAAACATGTTTTTGCTCTCTGTAGGCCCACACCCACTGACAGATCAATGATTTTAGAGTTTTGTTGCAGTATAGGCTACTTGTTTTCTTAGTACCTTAACAGAGATCCCCTTGACACGTATACCTTTTGACATGTGCCTTGATTTTAATTAAACCTTATAAGATCCCGATTTTACCCCCTGGATTACTATGTGGGTCAATGGATATACCTAGTTAAGTGCATGTATTTAAATGACTTAAATTCTGCCGTATACATGTACATCTTATTTGTAATGGGTAAATTGGTCGAGTTTGTACCATTTGGAAGGAAGTAGTGCTGAAACGAATAGCAATTTTTACTATTCGAATAGTTGTGAACAAAACAACCGAATATTCAATTATTCCTTAAGCTTATACTTCTACTGAATAAGTACCGAAACCTTTTGTTAGGGAGCAAGGTTAAGCCTAAACTATTTCTAAAATAGAATTTTTACATCATAGATACATCACTTCATTCACAATCTTGAGTTTCAAGGCTGGCTTTTCCATCTGAATGCAGTATACAAAGAGCTAACGATTATTCGAATAGTGTGTTAATGAATCGAATAGTGTCATGCCGACTGAATAGTCAAATAACCGAATAATCGTTTCAGCACTAGAAGGGAGTAATGTAATGAGAAATTGCTTTTTAATTGGCAATGAGTTGCCTATTGTATATATCCTGTGCTTTTTAGTGGCCTGGCATAGTTGGTTACAATGGAATGGAGTTTGTGCCAACAAATTTCTTTAAAGATGTATATAATGTAAATGTAGGAAATTGACTCCTGTTTCCTAATAGTAGTGTCTAAAATGAATTTGTGGTTGACTGTACAGAAGTTGTGATGTGTTACATAACCATACATTTGATTCACAGATTGATTTTCATTGCAAACTACATAACTGTTAGATTACCTTTATTGCTATACTGCAGAATTGCAAGGTTAATCAGAAGAGGTGGAGGTGGAGCAACACTTCAGAGACACACTTTAAAAGCTAGGTATTGCTTGGCTGATGGGATTAAGAGGTAACTACTGTACTCATGCATTAACATGTACACAAGTTTTCTGTACATCTTGAAGGCTAAGACTTCTCATATTGAACAAAGAACTCTTTGCATGGATAATATGTCCTATCATGTTTATAATTACTAATCTGTAAAGCTATAAAAATACATAACTACCTGACCACCACACAGAATTCATTGCTCTTACTTCATTGTTTTCTAATTGTAGTACAACATAATAACCAATGTACTGTGAAAGAAATCCATACAAGTGTTTTCTTGGGATTACAGTAGTTGAGAGTACAAACCTGCAAAATATTTCCAATTGCATGTACTTGGTGACTCATAACTTGAGTTGTGAATATGGTACCATCCTGACATTTGGTCACCCTAACACACCACTATTGGTTGAAGGTGATAGGTTAATATCATGACAAGTTATTAGTCAAACTTGGGAATTTGGAAAAGCTATAAGACTCCTTTTCACAAATTCAGTAACATATACTAATTTTTCATTTTGTATTTTAAACTGATCATTTTCAGATTCACTCCTCAAGAAGCCAAGGGTAGCACTTGTACTTGTCTGTTGAATATGTTGACAGCACTTGTATGTCTGCCTATTCAATCATGGTTGACCAATCAGAGGAAGTTGGTCATGTGTCATCATTCATCTCATGATCTTAAAGAAATGTTGAGTCATGTGTTGAACTAATTCAACATAGCAGTTTGCACTTTGTGAGATTCTAAAAGATGGGATCATATATCAATATCAGTGTGTTCCAGGGCCCTTACAAACTTTCTATTATAATGTGCTGCTTTCCTGGCTGTTAAACAAACCTTGACACCTGGAACAATGCTTGCTTGTATAATTGAACGCTATGTTGACACATGACCAATCTCCTCTGGTTGACAGAGAATTGTGATAATCATGGGAATTGTGTAATTCCAAGTGATGATCATGTGGTAGTGAAGTTAGCCAGATTTACCACAATGTTTAGGTATGTGTCAATATTGCCGAACCATGATTATTTAGAGTAATAAAGTAAGACAAAGGCTTTTAGTGACCTGGCATAGTTGGTCACAATGAAATGGAGTTTGTGCCATTTGGAAGGAAGTACTAGAATGAGAAATTGTTTTTTAATTTGAATTAAAATACCTATTATATATCCTGTGCTTTTTAGTGGCCTGACATAGCAATTGAGCAGCCTGACATATGTGACCAGGCCTGCAAAAACAGAGCATGTGGATAGTAAACTACTCAAAGCAAAGTCAGATTGGCTACATGGAATGCTACATGTGTGACTGGGCCTGCAAAAATGGGCATGTGGGCGCATGATTTTTGCCTACTTTTTCAAACTTCTATTACTCGTAGTACCTTTTTGTACCTTTGTGCTAAGGCAACGCAATTTGCAGCTCTTAGTAAGCATTTAATTGGCAGGTTACAGAAGGGCAATATTTTCCTCCAGTACTGAGATATGACCTGTAGTGTGATGGGGTGTAGTTTGTACACATACACCAACTGGCAAGATAATATTGTAAAGCTGCTTGTTGTTGTCAGCTTGAGATAAGGCATATGAATATGTTTACCTTCATGGGTTATGTGCCATATGGCAGGATGTTGTGCTAGTGTACTGTAGGCCTGAAACTTCATTGTATAGACTCTATTCCAATAGCCTGTAACCATTTGTAACATAGAAAATACACCAACTGTTACAGTACAAAAACAAATTTCTTTAAAGATGTATAAAATGTAAATGTAGGAAATTGACTTCTGTTTCCTAATAGTAGTGTCTAAAATGAATGTGTGGTTGACTGTACAGAAGTTGTGATGTGTTACATAACCATACATTTGATTCACAGATTGACTTTCATTGCAAACTACATATAAGAATTGTAGAAACTGTTAGATGACCTTTATTGGGGAAGCACCCTCGTGCAGGCCTAGCCTTTTGGTGCCACCCCTTCCTATTTGGATGAATTAGATAATAAATAAATAAATAAAATAAATTGCTACAGTGCAGAATTGCAAGGTTAATCAGAAGAGGTGGAGGTGGAGCAACACTTCAGGGACACACTTTAAAAGCTAGGCATTGCTTGGCTGATGGGATTAAGAGATAACAACTGTACTCATGCTTTGACATGTACACAAGTTTTCTGTACATCTTGAAGGCTAAGACTTCTCATATTGAACAAAGAACTCTTTGCATGGATAATATGTTCTAATCATGTTTATAATTACTAATCTGTAAAGCTATAAAAATACATAACTACCTGACCACCACACAAAATTCATTGCTCTTACTTCATTGTTTTCTAATTGTAGTACAACATAATAACCAATATACTGTGAAAGAAATCCATACAAGTGTTTTCTTGGAACTACAGTAGTTGAGAGTACAAACCTGCAAAATATTTCCAATTGCATGTACTTGGTGACTCATAACTTGAGTTGTGACTATGGTACCATCCTGACATTTGGTCACCGTAACACACCACTATTGGTTGAAGGTGATAGGTTAATATCATGACAAGTTATCAGTCAAACTTGGGAATTTGGACAGGCTATAAGACTCCTTTTCACAAATTCGGTAACATATTATACTAATTTTTCATTTTGTATTTTAAATCATTTTCAGATTCACTCCATCAACAAATCAATGGTAGCATTTGTACTTGTCTGTTGAATATGTTTACAGCACTTGTATGTCTGCCTATTCAATCATGGTTGACCAATCAGAGGAAGTTGGTCATGTGTCATCATTCATCTCGTGATTTCAAAGAAATGTTGAATCGTGTGTTGGACTAATTCAACATAGCAGTTTGCACTTCCTGAAATTCTAAAAGATGGGATCGAATATCAATATCAGTGTGTTCCAGGACCCTTACAAACTATCTCAATATAATGTGCTGCTTTCCTGGCTGTTAAACAAACCTTGACTCCTGGAACAATGCTTGTCTGTATAATTGAACACTATGTTGACACATGACCAATCTCCTCTGGTTGACAGAGAATTGTGATAATCATGGGAATTGTGTAATTCCAAGTGATGATCATGTGGTAGTGAAGTTAGCCAGATTTACCACAATGTTTAGGTATGTGTCAATATTGCCTAACCATGATTATTTGGAATAATAAAAGAAGACAAAGGCAAAGAGTACAATATTGGTATAGTAGGACAAACTTGAGCGAGATGTGCTTGTATTTGAGAAATTTGAAAGTACATTGCATAACTACATAATGATTGAGCTGAGACGTACACAATTAATTGCCTCATCCAGAATTTTATTGCTATTTAAAAAGTTATTGGAGATGAATATACTCTAATACAGCAGTCATTTACTCTAATAGAACAGTCAAGCCAAAAGCATAATGAACACAATTCTTGTTAATAAATTTCAAGCTAAATAAACTTCTAGGCACCCTGGTCAAATTACTGGGAATGAAATAAAAGCCCAACCTTTTATACGAAGAAATATGGTATATACATGGCTGAGCCTGACATGGTCAGACGCGTTGCTATTTTCCAGCCATTTCGGGTTAATATCTGAACACATTTAGAAAGCTTTACACAGTACTATTGAATATGTCCAGCCACATAACAGGATTGTCAGATCATTTCCAAAACATAATTTCATGGTGTACATAGCATGTCCAAACCATGTGTAGCACATATTCAAACCTCCTAATAGTGGACCTGGTAGCACACCTCCTGTTAGTGGGATGGCTATAATGGCAGAATTTATACTCCTTACTTAGAGATGGAGACGTCACTGTGATCATGTGACCAGGGATTTTTGATCGTTTTGGTGTGTGAATACTTCACATAAAGGGAGGTGAAATGTGTAGTGTGTGTGTGTGTGTCTGGCTTTTCAACTGGGTTACATTTTGCCAAGTCTGACCCACTTTACAGAATATCTTAGTATGACCCAGATTATTAAATAAATTAAGTACCCTGACAATGTAGAAGAGTATGTATACATTATATAGTCTAGTCCTTCAGCAACCCAGCTTCTTTTGAGCCACCACATCCACTAATTGCTGTTTTGTGTAATGGTCTGTATGCATACGTAGACCCATGTGTATTCATCACTGTGACTATTCATCAGTATGTATGCACAGAGCCATGCCCTTGCATGGAGGCATGCCCACTAATCGGTTGATAACAGTACCACACCCATTAATCAGTAAGTTGTACTGAGGTACATACAGTGTAGATATGTACTGTACAATGCCATGCCCACTGTGTTTTGCTCTCTGTATGCTTTATTTGGAACCACAAACACTGATAGATCATTGATAAGATGTCTCTAGGATGGATTATCTTAAGGCATCATTTTAAGTGGCGCACATCACTTTTGGGTAGATCCCTACTTACTGCACTGTTATAATTATTGTCCCTTGACATATGCCTCAGTCGGATTAGATCCACCCCTGGATTACTATGTGGGTCAGTAGGTATACACCTAGGTAAGTGTAAGTCTTTAGATGACTTAAATTCTGTTGTATGCATGTACATATTATCAAACAGTATGGTAGTACTGTTTAAATAGGAATCTCCCAAAAATGACATGCACCAACTTTGGCTGGAATCAAGACACACGGTAGTGTGTCGTGCGGCCCAAGAAGCAGGCGCGCAACACCCATGAGTATATTGACAGGAAGAAAGAAAACGCAATTTTCGCACCTCCGTAGCTCTGTGCTGCCTTAATGAAACAAGACGATTTTTGCTGTGGACACTCCCTCCAACTTCAGTACTCCACATTCCAAATTTGAGCGAAATCGCTTCAGGAGTTCCCGAGATATGCGACTTCGAAAATTAGCTTAGTTTCTTCGTTGTTTTTTTTCTTCTTATTTTTCTTCCTCTTTTCGCACACTTACAAAAACTGCTATAAAACGCGAACGCCTTATCCGATTGCCTTGCAATTTGGCACACAGAAGGGGGGTATAAGGGCGCATCTCGGTACCAACTTTGGCTGGAATACCATAAACAGGCAAAGAGTTATGAGTGATTATTCACGAAAAATAACACCAATATGTTGTCACGCCTACAGGGTAAACCGCGTATGGGAAGAAGCTGAAAATCGGTGGGTGAATAGGTTAACTATTGAACCTCAAACCTTTTGTGGTTTGAAAGAAATCAAGCTAAAAACCAGGAAGATACAACGAAAACACCAACAGTGTGTAACAATTACGCAACCGAGATTAGCTAATAAAAAACGACAACTTGCCACGCCTACCAGATAAACCGCTTGGGGTAATGCTTTGAAATTCGCTGTACAGATGGAGTAATCATCTTAGAAAGACTCTTCAATGGTGTAGAAGAATCAGACTTGAAGCCACGGAGTTATAACACGAAATCCAACTTGGTGTAGCAAGTGCGAATCGAGATACTCTAATAGAGCAGTCATCCTAATAGAGCAGTCACCCTGAACAGAATTCAAAAGATCAGTTAGAAACAGGTAACCTGTATAGAGATAAGCTACAAACAAATCACCCTGTAGAGAGTTCAGCTACAAACAATTCACCCTGTAGAGAGATCAGCTAGAAGAAGTTACCTTGTAGGCAACTATGGAAAGAGATAGTTCAGCTAGAAGAAATCACCTTGTAGAGTTCAGCTACAAAGAAACCACCATGTAGAGAGTTCAGCTACAAACAAATCGCCCTGTAGAGAGATCAGCTAGAAGAAGTTACTTGTAGAGAGTTCAGCTACAAAGAAACCATCATGTAGAGAATTCAGCCGCAAACAAATCACCTATACAGAGTTCAGCTACAAACAAATCTCCCTGTAGAAAGATCAGCTAGAAGAAATCACCTTGTAGAGAGTTCAGCTTCAAAGAAACAATCATGTGAGAGTTCAGCTGCAAACAAATTGCCCTGTAGAGAGATCAGCTAGAAGAAGTTACCTTGTAGAGAGTTTAGCTACAAAGAAAATCACCATGTAAGAGAGTTCAGCTGCAAACAAATCACCTGTAAAGAGATTTGCTAGAAAGAAGTCACCCTGTAGAGAGATCAGCTAGAAACAAGTCACCCTGTAGAGAGTTCAGCTAGAAGAATTACATTGTAGAGAGTTCAGCTACAAAGAAACTACCATGTAGAGAGTTGAGCTGCAAACAAATCCCCCTGTAGAGAATTCAGCTACAAACAAATCACCCTGTAGAAAGATCAGCTAGAAGAAGTTACCTTGTAGATAGTTCAGCTACAAACAAATCATCCGGTAGAGAGATCAGCTAGAAGGATCACCTTGTAGAGAGTTCAGCTACAAAGAAATCACCCTGCTTCATCTTTTCTTCTTCCTGTGGTAAACAAAAAATGATAGGTTAAAAAGCCCTAAAGCTGGCCATAGGCCGGCTTTGGGGTATGCAAATACAAAAAGAAGTGAAATCTAATCCAAAACAGCCAAGCTGGAAAAAAAGTGTGCGGCCCTCAAAAAGGCTATGATGAAAAAAGATGTGAAATCCAAAATGGCGGCCAAGAAATGGCTGTGATGGTAGGTTAATGGTAAAAAATTTAATAATGACAATTCAGGTGAATTTTGTGTCAAGATCAAGTGGCACCAAAATTCACCAGAATTGTTGTTATTAACCTACCATCACAGCCATTTCTTGGCCGCAATCTTAGATTTCACATCTTTTTTCACCATAGCCATTTTGAGGGCCGCACTTTTTTTTTACAGCTTGGCTGTTTCGGATTAGATTTTAATAGCTAGCTAGCTATGTATCATATAGCTACCAGTGAATTTTTTGTATCACTCAGTATTAAGCTTCAATACTTAGTATCAGTATCAGAATTGGCAATCTAGCTAGCTTCCCTTATCTTCCTGTTTTTCTATGTCAATATGTAATTTAAACTGACTATGATATGTTCATTACATTGTGGTGAGGTAGTTACCTTGAATTTACACAATGATCTGGTAGTTTTAATGATCATTGAATTGTACGGCAACCAGGACGTCTACTGCATGGGTTACCATTATAACTGTTCTGTGTACTCTTCCTAATACTTCCTGCACATAGTGGTGAGGTAGTTACTATTAAGTGTAGTCTTTCTTTTGATGTTCAATTCATGTAGTAATATTATAGTCTACTTCCTGATCTACCAAATAATCTGGTGTTCTTTGTGGGTAGGTACAGTGACTGCTTGTAATCATGTACTGTGCATGGTCCATATAACTGAAACAAACTAGACAAATAAAAAGTGGGATAATAAAAGAGGAATAAGGATCGTTTAAAAAGCCACCAATCAAGAAGGGATTGCTAGGATAGTAATCTAAACCACATCCCTATTAAAATTTTTGCCTTACCATAGAAGAATCAAGACAGGGATTTATCATGGTTACAATACCACGTCAGCAATCCCTTCGTGTTTTGTGACTTTTTAAAAGTTTCCTATTTAGCTAACCTCTTGCACTAAAGACAAGAAACAAACTTCAATTCCCAAGATTTCTATTATTACATACCCTATGAATTCAGTAATTCATACACTTGAGTAGTTTTATAACTGAAGAAATTACTGGTAGCTAATTACCATCAAAGAACACCACATTGTTTAGTACATACATCAGGAATACAGTTGGACTACAATTACTACATTACTTGTGCATCAAAAGAAATACTACACATCATAGTAACTACCTAACCACTATGCTGATTGGATTTGCTATAAGAGGCCATACAAATATGCTCTCAAAGCATTTAGATTGCAATGATACCAGATTATTCATTGTTATGAATTTGCTTTAGCCATTCCTTTTCACATAAAACCTAAAGTGGATTGCTTTATTAACATTAAAGTGGTAAAATATATACGTATTTATTATCAATTTTTGTCAATGACAGGGGTCACACAAAAGGCATAAGCCTGTACAGGGTGCTTCCCCACAAAAATTACACACAACATACAACTATACCAAACAAACAGCTATAAAAACAAACACACACGCAAACAATAAGATTTTGTGGTGCCATATGGTCTAATACTGCATTTACACTTAATGCTGGTTGTACAAACCACTTTGCGAAAGTGTGTTAGCCTGGAAATAGCATGGAACCTGTTAACAGGTAGTTAGGAAGAAAAACATTGGTGCATTAGCACAATTGTGTGATCTCATAAACTTCCCGTGTGGTTTAGCACTATAAAGTGTTGAGCTGTTCCATTTGATATAGGGTTTCTTTCATCTATTTAGCCTTTATTTTTGATATCTAGTGAACGTACTGAATATAGAGAACCAAACTGTGCTGACTTGCACTGGCCTGCCAGATTTGTAAGGGCTGTCCTGTTTCAGTTTGGCTCAGTTCAGTGGGTGTTTATACTGCAGTGATAACCGATGTGCTGAACTGAGATGAACTGATGTGCTGAACTGAATTGAGAACTGATATGAGGCAAGTGTAAACATAGGATAGGCACATTGTGTAAACAACATGACCTCGTGCTGCTGACCAGACAAACCATTATTTCTCTATGCTGCCTCTTCTATGTACTTTGCAGCTATCTGACTTTGTTATCCCAATCAAAGCTCAATAGTAGCCTCTTTCCTTACAATGTGAAGTATTTTGAGAAGCATACAAGTATGCTCACTATGCTGTGAAGTATACGATACTGTGAAGTATATGTATGCTATCTGAGGTTTTGTCCTCAACTGTGGCAGAACCATTCTTATAGTGTGTAGTATGGTAATGAATGCTTATCATTAATATTAGGGTACTGGTAGATTGTACAATGATCACTATATGCTTGACTTGCATGCATATGCTGATCAGGAGTAGCTGGCACATGTCATATCAGTGTCTACGTGGCATCTTGTGTATCGTTGGGCCAGTTGTATCATTGTCGATCTTTATTTGGAAGTCAGAGCATTGCCACCCTTTATAAATCCTGGATCCACCCTGTACTGGAATATGGTTGTATTGTCTATTCCGGAGCAGCATTGACTCATCTGAATCGTTTGGATCAGTTCCAAGCGCGTGTTGAGAACATATGTGGTTTTACATTTCACTCCCTTACTGATCACCGGAATGCTTCAATTCTGGGTCTTACTTGTCGTCTTCTGGCTGGAGAAGGTCATGGTAATCTGCAATCCTTCTGTCCTAAGTTTAAGACTCCACTTAGATCATCTCAGAGGTTGTGTGGCTTTGATCCAGCCAGCCATCTACGTTTCCAGAACCCATGCAACTTTCATACTTTAGACTGTTTTCGTCGCAGCTGGCAGGCTGCAGTTGTTGACCTATGGGATTCAATTCCACCAAATATTCTATTAGAAGGTCACACAAATGGATGGCGGACTGTTTTACAGGACATACAAAGATATATTATGACTCTATAATAACTGTGTATATAGCTATGTATTGTACTTTTCTACAGCGAGGTTTACAAAACATTAAAAAAAATGCTTCCAGTTGAAACCATAAAATTAATGGATTTTTACATATAAAAAATTGAATTTTTAAAAATAATGAATAAGGACAGCTAAAAAACCCACAGAACCCACAAAACAAGAAAGGATCTGTGGTAAATCAAGGTCTGTGGTTACATCGAGTAAACCCACTAGTCCCTAGAGTTGAAATAGGGATTTGTGAGTTTCCGTGATGTAAACATGAACCTTGTTGATTATACCCACAACCCCTCCTCTTTTTTGTGGGTTTTTTCAGCAATTCCTATTCCTTATTACCAGCGGCGGAGGAAGTAGTTGATATGAAGTGGGGCTGGGCTGACCCAGACTTATTTCTATAGTTTAAAAAAAAAGGTCACAACCAACTGACAAGAGCTTTCCACCTCACCAGCTACCATTTCTAACTGATAAACTACATAAAAATCCTTACATAGCTCGCTACACACTGACTACTTTATTAGAGTGACTGCTCTATTAGAGTATCTCGATCTTTATCACGGTTTTCAGCCCTACTCCACGAAAGATAATTTCGGTGTGATATCATTCTGAGGGGGGCTTAGCCCCCTAGCTCCCCCCCCCCTTTCTGCCGCCTATGCTTATTACATGTCTAGTAATGACAAAAATCCTTAGTGTATGTAGCTATATAGTTGTTGTTTTTTTTAAGTTGCAGCTAAGATGCCCACTGGATTACCATTATAGTGATTGCTATATATACATAGTGATTAGGTAGTTACTATGAAGTGTAGTATTTCTTTTGATGTGCAAGTAATGTAGTAATTGTAGTCTACATCCTGATTTACTAAACAATCTGGTGTTCTTTGATGGGTAAGTAGCCACCAATTAATAATTTATTTATAGTGCTTCATAAAACTATTCAAGTGTATGTAATACTGAATTCATAGGGAGCATAATGACAGAAATCTTGAATTGTTTCTTGTCTTTATGCAAGTGTTTTTAAATAAGTTACATATCAACCTGTGACAGGAAAAGCAGCAGGTTATTATTTCTATTTTATAGAAAAGTCATAAGCATTGTGCCCCACTAACTTCTACCTGGACAGCTCTATCCTTCTCCTGATACATACAGTATAGGATTTTTAAGTTGATTTGTGGTGGGGTAATTGGAAAGAGCTTTTTTTCCTACTCACTCAAAAAAGTATTTTAGACATAGCCGGCAGTGCCAATTGGTACATCTATTGCTGTGTAATCAGCAGTGTTTAAAATTTGATGATTGATTAGGCAGAGTTTTGGTTATTCCAGTAGGCAGTGGGAAAGCAGTCACCACTATTATAATATGGCTGCTGCTAATAATATATGTATAACCAGTGATAAATAGGCTTGCGTCGATTATGCCGGCATAATTTTTGGCATAATAGGGGATGAAAAACATAAAGCATAATGGAGCATAATCAGGAGCATAATCGGCAAATTTCTGCCACCATAAGTATAACAGTCACAAAGTCAAGGGATAACCTGTTTTGAATGGTGAAACGATTCCTGACAACGAGTAGTAAAATGCACTACAGTCTCCTTACTACAAGTTTACATCAAGGTTTACACTCAACCGAAAGAGTCAGTGCTTTTCATTGTGGGTTTGAGTTTTATAGGACACATGCTGTCATGTGCCAAGGCATGGCAAAGCAGTTTATGGCTATATCATACAGTACGATAGTACTGTATGGTAAGGACGACAAAGGTGTGGGCGTGGTCTACGAAGATAAATCAAGCCAAAATCATCTTTGCAAACCTTTCATGGCCACTTGACAGTATTGGTCAAGTATAACCAAGCCCAAACATGCCTTTAGAACAACCAGAAGCATTTTCGATTAGGTGCTACAAAATTTTAAAAAATTATTATTTTCGCGAATTTTCTACTGCCTCACTGCCTGCCTGCCTGCCTGCCTGATGCGTTCAGTCAAGCCACAGATAATAGAGTACTTAAAAGGGATAGGAAACGCAATAACGTGACGTCACAAAATATGTACATTTCTATTGGAATTCCGTGTAGTACGTCACGAACATACTCGTTACGCTTGCTGCGCTTGTATCAAAGAGAAACAAATTGTTGTAACAACAGAATTTTGTCAGGGGCGGATCTAGGATTTATAAAAGGGGGGGCTAACTCAAGGTACAAATCTCTTGGGTAGAGGTGTGCAAAGCACACTTCCCAGCATACAAAACATGCTGGAACTAGGGGGGTCTGGGGGCATGCCCCCCCAGGAAAATTGATACTAAAATACTGCAATTTGGAGACATTTCCACATAAAATTCATAGGCCTGTAGATATTTTATATACTGCCTTTAGATTATAGGTATAGCTCTCTGAAGCATTTTGCTAATGGAAAATTAAAGTTTGGGTAGGTATAGACAACCAAGTACATGATGCACCCCTCTCACAATTGCACAACACTGAATAGGTGTATGTTAGAATAATAATGTTGAAAGTGGAAAATTTTGAAATTTGAACAATACAAGATTGAATCTGAGAACATGGAAATTGTGTACCTGAATTAAGTATTGCCATACATATTAGCTACACAAGTAGATGAATGAAGCCCTTTAAACAAACCAATTCACTTCATTGTATGTATAGGTGCAGGCAGATTTGGAAAAATTCTATAACAGAACCAGCTACATGTTTCCAGTGAATGTTCTATTAGAGTAGTTAGCTGACTGCTCTATTAGAGTATCTCGATCTTGTACACCTCCAATGCTGATCCGGGTCCTTGTTACATAAACTTTAGCATAAATCCACTAATAATGCCTTGGAAAGATGTTTATAAGGTGGTTTTATGAGTATTTGTATTATTAGTGATCATATAATTATGCTAAGACAAAATTTCATTATAAGGCCACTCCAAATAAATTTTCTGTTTCCCGTCCACCACCCGCAACTGTCAGCTCTAAATATTCCATTATTCCGTATTCTTCCATTATTTTCCGGTTATTCTTGCATACTGACAGGCTCAGTAAATGCCATCTTGAAACAGTGTCAGCTTACGTGTCAGCAGTGCTATCAAGTCGGCACAAACTTCACGTTTTTGCTATATTTTGCAACTTGAAAAGGAAGGTACAAGCTTAAGCATGCTTTTATGCAGCTTTTCTTGGTTGTGTCAGGCAAGTAATGGCTTGAAAAGCCTGGTACTTAGAGATAATGAGTTACTCTCTAGAATTCCTATGGATATAATTACATGAAAATAACAAGGAGAAAACATCCTGACCGCCTGGTAGACTCCTGTAAGCGTTCGAGCGTAAATCGGATGGCTGCAGGTTTGAGGCTACTTAGGTCCAGTCATGGATTTTTCTCCTTTCTCCAACTTTTCAAACACACCTTCTGTAGCTAAAGTACGTCTTTGAGCAGGCTGTAGGACCAGGTGTCCTACAGACCTTCAGCACTTGTGCTGTAAAGCATTAATAAATAAACTAGTGTCCATTTAGTTCTACCTGGGGTACTTAGAGATAATGAGTTACTCTCTAGAATTCCTATGGATATAATTACATGAAAATAACAAGGAGAAAACATCCTGACCGCCTGGTAGACTCCTGTAAGCGTTTGAGCGTAAATCGGATGGCTGCAGGTTTGAGGCTACTTAGGTCCAGTCATGGATTTTTTTCTCCTTTCTCCAACTTTTCAAACACACCTTCTGTAGCTAAAGTCTTTGAGCAGGCTGTAGGACCAGGTGTCCTACAGACCTTCAGTTAATAAATAAATAAAAAAGCTGCCAGTCTTATAATGAAATAATGGAAATGGATCGGGTGGGGACTATTCTACGGAACGGAACGGAACGGAACGGAACGGAACGGAATGATGGACTAAACCACGGAACGGAACGCTTTCTCAAATTGAAGCTTGCAACTTACCATTGCTGAAACTTCCCTTATAAGTTAGCAGTGGCATCTCCAGTGGGTGATTAAACATAAGACAAAAAGAATTAACGGATCGATTGTGGGTTTTTGTTGGTTGTCATTAGTAACGAAGTATTATTGTGGGATGAGCTGTATCAGTGATGTTCATCCATACGGAAGGGAACTTTATGTGAGCTGTTTTTCTTATTTAGACTTTAGAAAACAGTCTGGGCCGGTCTTTCAAGTCATAAGTCAGTGTATAAATAAAGCAAGCAGGAAGATACTGGTAACAGGAAAGAGCCAGCTGAATTAAAACTTGAAGAATTTTGTGCAGTGTGTGAGGAGCAAATATTTTGGCAGACCGCAAGGAGGGTATATTCTGCAAACATCACTGAAGTGTATGCATGGAGTTATTTATATATTAACAGCTGGTGCAGTGGACTAATGCCGTATTCAATAGTGAGCTGATTTTATCTGTTGCACAATTCAAGGATGTGTCTGACTGCTAGCCTTGAATCAGGTTAAATGCCAAAACTCCAAGATCAGCCAAATCTCTATTATAAGCCGCATGTGAAATCATGCCCGTAGCCACCAGGCAAACGTGATTTGGACCAGGATGTGTGTGTAATTTCAATGTATCTAGTCAGACCTGAAATGGAACACTCACATTAATTACATACCACCTAAGAATCCTAGGATTGCTTAAGTGTAACATTTCACATGCTTCACTTCAAACAAAACAGGTTAAATTTGTTCATCTATTTTCAAGTGATTCCCAGTCCAGCTGGTCCATGAAATTACAATGGGATCACGTGTATTTGTTACAGTGCGGGCTGTCCTGTGTTGGATCTACTCTAGAGTTGAAATTTCAAGGTAGACTCACTGCCAAGGTACTGACACTAGTACTGTTGTAGTATGTTTAAGTGGAGGACAAATGAAATAGTAATGCTAGATTATTTATGTATACAAATTTTTCATAATGAAATTGATATCCCATTTTGATTTGTACTTCCACTTTGCAACATATTCAAGAACAAGAAGCTACCACACTTAATCTCCAATCACTGTCATTAATTAACCAAGATCTCACTAGTCTGTAATTCACCTTACTGTAGTGATTTTATTGATTCATCTGTATGTTTTCTTCATTTTCCTTTGAAGTTGTACCAAGAGTTCATAATAAGGTGGAGAGTGTCTAACTTGAATGCATTCACCAAACACCCTGCTTAAAGTAACACCTCGGCCTTATTTCAGAACAAAGGCTTTACCTTCTTCAGCAACACTAATCAACAGTTTTCTATCCCCCTGTAAAGGTGTTGATTTGATGAAAGGTGAACTTTACGCAAGGCGTTTGTACAGGCCATACTGGGAGTTAGACACTCTCCCCCATACAAATCAGTATTACGAACTCTTGGTTGTACAGTATAGGTAAACAAAGATAAGTTTCTCTCCCATCTTATTCTAGGATTTCTATTGACAAGGAAAATTCAATTATTTGTATACAGGCTCAAAATTGAGAAAATATAAAGAAAGTGGATTAATATTATACAGTCAGTTTGCTTTTGGATATTTAATGTCTCCAACCACAACAAAAATTCGATGAATCCATGCATCTCATCACTGGTTGTCTGAACATTCTGCAAGTGATACCTCACTCAATCAACCATATATTCTGTTTATTAGACTGAATAAAGTCATGATTACCTAAACAATCACTTAATTAATGTTTTATAATTATCCTATTCCATTTTCCTAGAGGTTCCACTGATAAAATGCAATTTCAGCAATGATAGCAGCTAGCCAAGCTGCAAGTTGATTCAGAAAGCATTCCATTCTGTAAAATAGACCCCATCCAGAATTCAACTCAGTACTCAGGCTGAGATATCTGACAATAGTCCACTACTCTGTTAATGAATCATTGATGTTCACACAATATAGCCTCCTTGAGGTATCTGAATGTTTGCTCCTCACACACTGCACAAAATTCCTTTAGATTCTGCTTAGACTGAGTTGATTCAGCTTGTCACCATACTTGTTTCCTTTGTAGTGTAGCTATACACATACTGATTTATGCCGATTAGGAAGGCTGGGCCTCAAACTGTACATTCTAAAGTCAAGTAAGTAAAAATAACTCACATACTAGTAAAAACAAGTCATGCATTAAGTTCCCTACTTGATACATCCGAAGATGAACACACTGAGTCAGCTATTCCCACAATTAGTACTTCGTTACTAATGATAACCAACAAGAACCCACAATCAATCCTTAAATTCGTTTTATCTTTCTTGGGGTACGTTTGATTACCTGCTGGAAGTGCCACTGATAACTTGTACAGCAATGGTAAGCTGCAAGCTTCAATCGGAGAAAGCGTTCCGTTCCGCAGTTTAGTCCATCATTCCGTTCCGTTCCGTAGAATAGACCCCACCAATGGATCGCCCGCCCGCCCGCATGCAAATATGGTTGAGTCCAGGACGGGAAACAGAGAATTTATTTGGAGTGGCCTAATACTCAGCATATTGATCAAGTAAAGCCTAAATATAAAGGGAGGGGGGGTTCAGCCCCCAAAGCCCCTCCCTGGATCCGCCCCTGTTTATAACCAACGACTGTGAAACTTCGCTACAGTGAACTCAAGTAAGTAATCGAGGGAACTAGGATGGAACCAACCCCCAAGGAAGCTATACGCAAAATTAAAGGAGATTGAAAGTGAAAAAAACGGCCCAAAAATTACTTTAAACCACTTAACTTTCTTCGTAAATATATTCTATCCTTTTAACTGTGATAAACCTATTCCTTACCATTTAACAGAGGGAACCAGAGGAAATATCGGAGCAAAACAGGAACTGTTGCTTGAAGAAACGACTAAGTATCTTCCATTTTTTACCAAAAGTTTAAACCACCTTGCAGTACAATGCAACGGTAAAAGACTGTGTTGGTGACACGCCTAGCTTACCACAAGATTTGAAAGTGGAACCGGCTATAAAAGAAGCGGTATCGACGAGGCATGAAGGTACTATGAGCGAAAGTATGACAGCATGTAACAATCACGGTTAATGCGATACGCTTTGTTACAAAATCTACGGTCTGAATTCTCTCGCCAAAATCTCTCACATAGGCCTAAATACTTGCTGTAGTCTGTTGGATTACTATTTACGCTGCTTAGAACACTAATTCCCATGCTTGAGCACAAAACTGTCTTGTCCTTTCAAGTCACGCGTAACGGAAATCAAACCGGAAATCGCTTGCGTTTCCTATCCCTTTACTCTATTATCTCAACCTATTCTCGTACTTATTTTGACCATATAGTTCAATAGTGCACAAGGCCTTATTTTGAACTATATGGTCGAAGTGTCTGGTAGAGGATATACGGATACTATCTGGGCGCTTGTACTGTTGTAGATCAGGATTCTCTAGCGGATACTGATCAGTTCAAATGTTTTCGTGATGACCGGGTGAACAGTACGTGGTAGTGATTGTGGAGAAGTGAGTCAGGGTGACCATGACAGTGATTGTTCAGTTGCTGAACCAGACCAGAAGCTGAGTGAAGGTGAATTCTCACCATAAAGGGAATGAAGGGTACGTACCTTGGTACGTACGGTCCAGCTTTCATGGGTATAGCTCCTAGCCTCCATCCTACCCATGCAAGTTTATGCTTTTCAGTGAGCTGGTCTATGGTGACTAGATCATTTACTAGACTGATGAAAATTAAGAAGCACTCCCATTTCCCCACTTGTGTTGTGTTGGAACATGAATCTATGGTTGTAACTTCTGAACTTTGGGTACAGACAATTAAGAGTTGCTTCATCAGTCTGCAGCTAGTAGTGGCACAGGTATATCTGCTACCACTGAGGTTGGCTTCCACATTAGCAGATAAATAGGGTATGGCTTATAGCTAGTTGATACTTGAAGTGTAGGCTTTCTTTTTTCATTGTTGAGAGCAATGTACCTGTCACGTGTTATGCACCTATCAGTGTCCACCTCCCCACCTTGGAGTAGGGTGGGGCAGGGGATTTAACAAACTCTAGTGTCAAATTTCCTAGTGATGTGCCAATAAGAGATTTATCCCATTAGCCGATATTGAAATCAATGGCCGATACCGATCCGATGTTTGCCAAAATTTCATACATTTTTGTTATTTTATTTTTGATGAAAATAGTGGCAGTAAAGTTAATCAACTAAGTAATCTGCTAATAATTACTGTTACTGATATTGCTGAAATTTGGCTGATAAACTGATTTCTGATTATTTACCAATTAATTGGTGCATCACTAAAATTTCCCAGTGCTGGGACAAAGAAGCTTGTTGAAACCCCACTACGTCCCTACCTTTAAAGAGGGATGTTTGAGTTATCTGTAAAAAGGCTTACACTAGACTGATCCCAAGTCAATCACACAGTAGCATATGGAAAAATTGCAGCCTCAGAACCTCAAAAGAAGCAGAAATGTTTGTGAGGTATGCTTGACCATACCTTATATATTACACTTGGGGTGGTTTTTATAGTGTTTAACATTAGTGGCAAGTGATATGTACCCTTTGCTTCCTTATATGTTTAGTATCCATGACTACTTATGTGTCTAGAATTGGTATTCCATAGCAGAAAGCATGGACTTGTTTTTGCACAGATTGATGGCTTACATGTGTGCTGTACTATAGTAACAGTTGTACTATCTTGTTGTGCTCTCTTGAAAGTCTGTGTGTATGTGTGTTTTCCGCACAGAAATGTTTTCAACAGTTTTGCAATGCAGGTTACTGCAGTCTTCTACATAGCTATAGAATCTTAATTTTTTGTAACCTCTTCCATGGCCATTATGTGTACATATGTAATGATATATGTATCAAACGCACACACGCGCGCATGCATGCATGCAATGCACACACACACACACACACACACACACACACACACACACACACACACACACACACACACACACACACACACACACACACACACATTTTATTGCTGTACTTTGTATTGGTGAGGTCAAACGGAAGTGTGTACTTTATATCCATATTGTGCATCCGGCTGCACACTTCAAAGCTGCTAATCTAATCTGTGTTTGTTACACCTACATCTGTAGGAAAAGAAGTGCTGTATTAGCAGATCATGGACCGGTGGATCATGGACTGGTGGATCATGGATCAATGGATCATGTGAAAGGTAAAAGTGCATATAATTATTTAGTGTGTGTTTATGTGGCCGTATATTGTCATATGATCACTTAACAGCTGGACATCCCTTTTTCACTGAATCTTCACAATTGTTCACCAACGCCTTGTGTAGGCACTTTGGCAAATAATGTAACGTTATGTGCTTGTACCCAATTTCTTGCTTGTTTGAACAAAAAAATTATTGTGCATACCTACCCAGCTGTATTAGTGGGACCTGGCATTAACTGCAGCAGTAAATTCCAACTGTTACTGTATGTTATGTCGCTAACTTAGTGGGTTAATACCCATGCGTGTCTTCACCTATGTGACATGTTATACATAGCGTCCTACTTATTACCAGTCCTACCGTTGATGCTGGCATCTGAGCAGTGCATCCCCAGTATTCCGGTGGGCAGAGACAAAGGAACCTTACTTGCTTTAAGCGTGAATAAGCTCTTCCAACCCACCAAGAATTACCCAGAACTTACATGCACACAAGTTTAGCAAATAAAGTTTGACTAATTTCGTATAATCATTATTGAACATATTGTAGCTAATAGGCAAAAAAAGTATTGGCAACTTAGTCCCTCTAAACTCCCATTGTTTATGTCAAGTATACATGTATATATTTGTACTGTGTGTGTGTGTGTGTGTGTGTGTGTGTGTGTGTGTGTGTGTGTGTGTGTGTGTGTGTGTGTGTGTGTGTGTGTGTGTGTGTGTGTGTCACGTGTGTGTGTCACGTGTGTGTGTGTGCGTGTGTGTGTGTGTACGTGTGTGTGTGTACGTGTGTGTGTGTGTGTGTGTGTACACGTGTGTGTGTACACATGCATGTGTACAAGTGCGTGTGTGTGTGTGTGTGTGTACGTGTGTGTGTGTGTGTGTGTGTGTACGTGTGTGTGTGTGTGTACGTGTGTGTGTGTGTGTGTGTGTGTGTGTGTGTGTGTGTGTGTGTGTGTGTGTACGTGTGTGTGTGTGTGTACGTGTGTGTGTGTGTGTGTGTGTGAACATGTATGTGTGTACATGTGTGTATGTGTACATGTGTGTGTGTATACATGTGTGTGTATGTGTGCATGTGCATGCACATGTGTGTGTGTACACATGTGTGTATACGTGTGTGTGTGTGTGTGTGTGTGTACAAGTGTGTGTGTACAAGTGTGTGTGTACAAGTGTGTGTGTACAAGTGTGTGTGTGTGTGTACAAGTGTGTGTGTGTGTGTGTGTGTACAAGTGTGTGTGTGTGTGTGTGTGTGTGTGTGTGTGTGTGTGTGTGTGTACAAGTGTGTGTGTTTGTGTGTGTTTGTGTGTGTGTGTGTGTGTGTGTGTGTGTGCATGTATCTCTTGTGGGTTACTTACTTGTCCTGCCCCAGGAGGATTTGTCTGCACTGATTCATAGTGCCTGAGTAGTCCCAGTGCTGGTTAACTGGATAGGCATGACTGCTGAAGGCTTTTTGTGTGTGCGTGCGCGCGTGCGTGTGTGTGTATACGTGTGTGTGTACACGTGCGTGTGTACAAGTGTGTATGTGTGCGTGTGTGTGTACACGTGTATGTATGTGTGTGTGTGTGTGTGTGTACGTGTGTGTGTGTGTGTGTGAACATGTATGTGTGTACATGTGTGTATGTGTACATGTGTGTGTGTGTACATGTGTGTGTATGTGTGCATGTGCATGCACATGTGTGTGTGTACACATGTGTGTATACGTGTGTGTGTGTGTGTGTGTGTGTGTGTGTGTGTGTGTGTGTGTGTGTGTGTACAAGTGTGTGTGTGTGTGTACAAGTGTGTGTGTGTGTGTACAAGTGTGTGTGTGTGTGTGTGTGTGTGTGTGTGTGTACAAGTGTGTGTGTGTGTGTGTGTGTGTACAAGTGTGTGTGTGTGTGTGTGTGTGTGTGTGTGTGTGTGTGTGTACAAGTGTGTGTGTGTGTGTGTGTGTGTACAAGTGTGTGTGTGTGTGTGTGTGTGTGTGTGTGTGTGTGTGTGTGTGTGTGCGCGTGTGTGCATGTATCTCTTGTGGGTTACTTACTTGTCCTGCCCCAGGAGGATTTGTCTACACTGATTCATAGTGCCTGAGTAGTCCCAGTGCTGGTTAACTGGATAGGCATGACTGCTGAAGGCTTTTTGTGTGTGCGTGCACGCGCGCGTGTGTGTGTATACGTGTGTGTGTACACGTGCGTGTGTACAAGTGTGTATGTGTGCGTGTGTGTGTACACGTGTATGTATGTGTGCGTGTGTATGTATCTCCTGTGGGTTACTGACTTGTCCTGCCCCAGGAGGATTTGTCTGCACTGAATCGTAGTGCCTGAGTAGTGTACAAGTGTACCAGTGCTGGACAACTGGATAGGTATGACTGTGCTAGCACAGTAGGCAAAGGATTTGTGCGTGTGTCTGTGTGTGCTCACCAACCTGGTAATTGCTATAACTTCAATTCTCAGTGATGCTTGGTTGTTGTCACTGTTGTTGTTTTCTTGAGAAAGAAACTTTGCATGTCTCGTATTAAACTTTGTGCACCCACACATTTGCTTGTACAGCACTCCTGTGGGGGCCCTATCGTGTACATGAATGCTTATACTGTAGCACCTGATTAGTGCACAGGGGTATCCCAGTGCTGGTACCTGGGCCAGTAGGTGTGACCACACATACAGCAACCCAAATTATTTTTGGTTTTGCCTGCATGTTTTAGTGTAGTCTGTTTATGTGTGTTAGATGTGACAATGTGAGTAGTGAAGGGTAAATGATGTGGCTGTGAAGTTTTTATGTGTACTACGGCACAGTAGTTGTTACTGGCAAGGTAACTACCATATAGTGTTGCATATAATACCATCAATTTCACCAAATTATCAGTGTGGGTGTTGCTATAGTAACTGTTGAATACTCATTCAAATAAGTATGTACATCTTTATTTAGTAGTGCAGTCCCCTGCGTACGATGACTACTCCAGGTAAACAAACAAGGTGTGTTAAATCATGGTGTTTGGATGCCTTTACTTCTATGTATACAGTTGTCCAAGTAAAGTGACAAGAGGTTGTCTCGGTCAAGAATCCCAAAGAGTTTGTTCAGTTGGTGAGCCATTGACTGGATATGTGACCAAGTCTGACAAAACCAGGCTTATAGCCCAAAAAATGCATAATACTTAATTTTCTTTATAAGTTATAACAATTCTGTAAAGTTCCCACACAAGTGGTCGAAATGTTAATTTGTTATCATGTTCGGCGAGAAAGTTATTATTATACATATGTCAGACTTTTGAAAAGTGATCAAAATTTGACAGGCTATAAGCCTGGTTTTGTCAGACCTGATCACATTATATTGTACATTAGATGTGATCATTAATACCTACCATTGAAAGTGATTTGTTACTATTCAATGTGATCAAAAATTTCTTTGATGCATGTTCTTGCTAAAATAAAGTTTCATTGAAAGTAGCTAGCAGGCTTAACACTTGTTATACTGATTCCTTAAAATGTGTTAAATCATACGTCAAACATTTACAGGGCACCTTAGATTTCTAGTAATATGGTATTCTGAACTTTTGTGTCACATCATGTGAGGTTGAGGCAGCAAGTTGATGTACGCATGTGGTACTGACCTTATGTAGCACTGACAACTTTCTTAATTGTTTATTATTATTGTAATGCCTGCCAATCTTGGGTCGTATAGAGAGTTTGCCTTATGCACACTGTAGCTTCAGTCACACTCTAATGATGTAGTGGAAGTGTGACTTACCTGTATGTACCCCAATAGTACGTGGTATCTTACTATATGCCAGTTGTATGTGTGCCATAGAGAAGGCTACTAACAGGATTGTGAAAGTGTGGCTTGGAGAAAAGTCTCCTGCATGTGTACATGAGTTACTTACGTACTTTGTAACGATTGTGTGCCATTTTCATGTGTATTTTTTTGAGTGTGTCCCCTGCATGCATTGTCTGAAACATAAGATTATTAGTTAGACGTCTTGAAATTGGTATCTGTACATTAAGAATTAGTCGGTCCAAATGAATTTGTACAATACACTAGTGAACAAGAAGTCTGCTAGCATGGAGTGTACCATCATAAAGAAGTCTGGCTTACCAGTTGTTAGCCTGAGTTTGTAATGAAAGTGGCTAACAAGTTATAAGCCTTATTTCACCACATAGCTGTATTTTGAGACACCAATTGCAATGTATCAAAAATTCATAATAATCATGCATGGTAAGTACATACTGGAAATGTTTTTAGCAACTGTCATGGCAACAGTTGCTAAGCAATTGCTGGCAGGGATTACCAAATTTATGAAGTTTGCTTTTTTTTGCCCTTACAGTTAATTGTGGTCATGTCACAAACTGAAGACTTGCAAGGAAAGATCGATGCAATTATTAGGTAAGCTGATGCAAATAATTGCGTATGTAGACTTTAGCTTATTGTCATTGTATATTGTATAGGAGGAGAATAGCATACTCAGTTTCAAGTACCATCCGAGTTCTAAAGAAAATTGAAAAATATATCATTATACAATACTGTTACTGTCATTGTACTGTATGACTGTAGTACTTTTTTACTATTATATTATACACGAATCAATGTCACACCCCATGCACCTACCCCAGATTGGGCAACGGGTAGGAATTTGCAAGGATTAACTCATCCCCAGGGTAGGGGCATTTGCAACACTAATCACCATATTGTTAATGATTCCCGAGATAAATAATACGAAGTAATAGAGATTTAGAACTCGAAGTTGTCCCCAGGGTCTCGGTGAGTAAATTGCCTTTGCAATTCCCTTACCTGGGGTAGGTAGGGAATAACATTGATAGGTACATTATTGTACAGTTGGTGGCTCAATATTTTATATTCATACTTATTTTTATCGTGTCACTACAGCAGAAAATGCATGTGCCAGTATGTGTGTAGTCTTCAGTCTTTCATCAGCTCATACACTTGTATTTATTATAATGTGACACCTACCCAATCGTAACTCATATTACTATGTACTTAATTTGCATGGCAGTATTTCTGCCTTAGCGGGAGGCATACACAATAAACACTGTAATGCAGTATTTCAGATAGAATAAGCAGAATTTCACAGTATCTTCCCACAAATAAAAAAGTTTGCAGTTAAATTCATATATAGAAGAACCAATCCCAGTATAAGAATTTATAATTATCATAATGATTGTTCTGGTATTGGGCTCTGGCCATGGGTTGAATTTTCAAACAACAATATTTATGTAAAATTGTGTAATGCATATGTGACCGGATTTGCGAAGAGGGGTCTTCCACACACATCCATTTCTATGAACTTGGAAGCCCATAACTCAGTGTTCAAGGAAGGTACAAACTTGCAATTTTCTACATCTATTAACTGAAGTTGGTACTCACTACTCTTCAAATTTCAAGGCAATGACTTTTTCCAATCTGAAGTTATGAATAGCCGAAGTTCACAAATTGGATGTATGTGGAAGACCCCTTTTCGCAAATCCGGTCAATTTTTCTTCTTTTTTTGATGTTCAGCTGTATTATTGTACGTGTACAGCATGTGTACATGATAATTGAAGGTATATAGTGGGCTGATTTTGCTGGCAATCCCATAAATCATAATGGGTAAATTTTAAATCATAATAGACTGAATGAAGCCTATTGGTTTCGTGTTAATGGATTATAATGTGAAATTTCAAATACAAATTGTGCACTTATAACTTGACATGTACAATATTTATCCACTGCAGTGATACAGAATATAGATTATCTAACTAATGGGGTAATATCGGCCGGATTACTTTGTTATCAGTGAAACAGTCAATTATATTCCAATAGAACAATCGCTAGCTAGCTACCATCCATTATGTCTCTTGTACACAGTATGATAAACTTAGTAATACAACTTACCATGCAATGCAATGTGTGTTTTGTACATGTGCTAGTATGCGTGTTAATTTTAATGTACCACATGAACACTGCAGCTGTTTAATAAAAAAAGTTGAGCAAGTATTGACAACATACAGTATAGATAATTATCACACAATAATCAAACATAATAAATTCAAAAATTAGATAGGAATCATAATTAGGCCACTCCAAGTCATACCTTAGTTTCTGGTCACTCCCTAGCCAACAAAAAAGATGCGGACGGGCGGATGATCAGGACTATAGAATCTTACATATACACCAGTAATATAATATACTGTGATAACACACTGTATAGTATTATTATTTGCTCAATTTATCTTGATTTTATTAACCAACATTCTTATAGTCACATACTTATGCTTCTGCAAAATGCACTAGGAAAATTGTTGATGGCTAGTTATACTGCTTTAAAAGAACTGAGAACAACAATGTATAGCTAAGCACTATATTATAGGAATTAAAGGTCTGCTGATGTACGTATTGTATATAGCTATAACATGTTTTTACTTTCCAAGTGTAATGTCTCATTAGCTACGTATATGCTAGGAAAGTATCTAAGTCTTCAAATGGTCCAAAATGGCATTAAACTATTACGTACACACCAGAAAGTCTCCATTCAAATGTGAAGTCTTAGCCCACTATCTGTTTCTAGCCTCCTTTTCAGTGAACCTAGAGAAAAGTAACCGTCAAAGTTTGAATCATTGAGTGCTCCAGGCTATAGTATTTTTCAGTTATCATGTGGGAAGTTAATGTTTAAACTAAGGATTGCCACTTGTCAGTGTAGGACTATACAGTTATTTAGTCATGGAAAAGTTGAAATTTGAGCTCATCGAATGTTACCAGCTTTCAAATCAGTGTACCTGTGTTCAGTGATAAGGAAGTTGAAATTTAGAAAAGTTACTAGATTAATCATTAGAGGACTACATATATCTGAATTGTTAGGAAATTGAAGCTATCTGATGTTATAGTTAATGCTACATATTGAAATTACTTTGGTTACTGGTAACGGAAACATTAATAATAGGACAAAACTGCAGGGTGTATAGTCAGAAACGTAACATTTTAGTAGTGCAGCATAATTATACCTAATATTAGAGTTAAGGGTAGAGTGACCGTCCTATCAGAGTATCTCAATATTTTGCAGTGTTAAAAAAATTTGTGTCCTTGGTTTTCACATGCATTTAAGTACCTGTAAATAGTCCTCATAAACTGGGATTCCAGGTTTTCCATACAGGCGGGTGACCAGAAACTAAAGTTTGACATGAAGTGGCCTTAAGGAAACTGCAAGGCAGAAGTTAGAACCAAAAGTTAAGTTAGCACTATGTATTATATTGAGGAATTTTTTAATTTTGTTAACTGTATTGTAGTAATATTCAAATTCATTGCAGGTATATACCATGTATACACTAGTCATGATCAAAATTTCAGATGCTCACCTGAGTCACCTTATAAGCTGGTGGCTGTATTAGGCTAGATGATGTAGATTATTTTTCACAGAGGATTATGCATTTGGCTCATGGATGGCACAATTTCAGCAGATGGTGACCTGATCAGACAGACTTCACTGTGTGTACTATTACAATAGATTATGGATAACTAGTTTTAAGCCCATTGTAGAGCCAAGCAGCTGCAGTTTAACATTTTAGAATCCATGTGAGTTTTTTAGCTGCTTCCGTGTGTATAATGAAGGAATTGAAGTTGAGACTGAAGTGTTAATGTAGACCTTATATTGTACGTAGACCTGTATGCATACATGTAGACCTTTTACTTTTAGAAACAAACCATTTGGCTTGTGACCAAAATTAATGCGAATCACGACATCCGTAGATCCAATAACATGCAATATGATTAACACCAAGTTAAATATTATAAATGATGTATAGTAGGCTAGGTAATTATATGGTTAACAGCAGTGTTGAGAATCTTGCTTAGCTTACGTGTACAACACTATACAACTTTATTGAGTTTCAGATTCCTTACAACTATTTTAACATACAGTGCATGAAAAAGTACTACAGTCATACAGTACAATGACAGTAACAGTATTGTATAATGAAACATTTTTCAAATTTCTTAGAACTCGGATGGTACTTGAAACTGAGTATGCTATTCTCCTCCTATACAATATACAATGACAATAAGCTAAAGTCTACATACGCAATTATTTGTATCAGCTTACCTAATAATTGCATCGATCTTTCCTTGCAAGTCTTCAGTTTGTGACATGACCACAATTAACTGTAAGGGGAAAAAAAAGCAAAATTCATAAATTTGGTAATCCCTGCCAGCAATTGCTTAGCAACTGTTGCCATGACAGTTGCTAAAAACATTTCCAGTATGTACTTACCATGCATGATTATTATGAATTTTGATACATTGCAATTGGTGTCTCAAAATACAGCTATGTGGTGAAATAAGGCTTATAACTTGTTAGCCACTTTCATTACAAACTCAGGCTAACAACTGGTAAGCCAGACTTCTTTATGATGGTACACTCCATGCTAGCAGACTTCTTGTTCACAAGTGTATTGTACAAATCCAATTCTTAATGTACGGATACCAATTTCAAGACGTCTAACTAATATCTTATGTTTCAAACAATGCATGCAGGGGACACACTCAAAAAAAATACACATGAAAATGGCACACAATCGTTACAAAGTACGTAAGTAACTCATGTACACATGCAGGAGACTTTTCTCCAAGCCACACTTTCACAATCCTGTTAGTAGCCTTCTCTATGGCACACATGCAACTGGCATATAGTAAGATAGCACATACGCACACAATTACCCAAACACACTGTGACACTACCAAAAAGCTACCATTACAATCCCCTTAACGTATGTAAGCCAATACTCCAACAGTAAAATACCACGTACTATTGGGGTACATACAGGTAAGTCACACTTCAACTACCATCATTAGAGTGTGACTGAAGCTACAGTGTGCATAAGGCAAACTTTCTATACGACCCAAGATTGGCAGGCATTACAATAATAATATAATACGCAACTGAAAGTTGTCAGTGCTACATAAGGTCAGTACCACATGCGTACATCAACATGCAGCCTCAACCTCACATGATGTGACACAAAAGTTCAGAATACCATATTACTAGAAATCTAAGGTGCCCTGTAAATGTTTGACGTATGATTTAACACATTTTAAGGAATCAGTATAACAAGTGTTAAGCCTGCTAGCTACTTTCAATGAAACTTTATTTTAGCAAGAACATCAAAGAAATTTTTGATCACATTGAATAGTAACAAATCACTTTCAATGGTAGGTATTAATGATCACATCTAATGTACAATATAATGTGATCAGGTCTGACAAAACCAGGCTTATAGCCTGTCAAATTTTGATCACTTTTCAAAAGTCTGACATATGTATAATAATAACTTTCTCGCCGAACATGATAACAAATTAACATTTCGACCACTTGTGTGGGAACTTTACAGAATTGTTATAACTTATAAAGAAAATTAAGTATTATGCATTTTTTGGGCTATAAGCCTGGTTTTGTCAGACTTGGTCACATATCCAGTCAATGGCTCACCAACTGAACAAACTCTTTGGGATTCTTGACCGAGACAACCTCTTGTCACTTTACTTGGACAACTGTATACATAGAAGTAAAGGCATCCAAACACCATGATTTAACACACCTTGTTTGTTTACCTGGAGTAGTCATCGTACGCAGGGGACTGCACTACTAAATAAAGATGTACATACTTATTTGAATGAGTATTCAACAGTTACTATAGCAACACCCACACTGATAATTTGGTGAAATTGATGGTATTATATGCAACACTATATGGTAGTTACCTTGCCAGTAACAACTACTGTACCATAGTACACATAAAAATTTCACAGCCACATCATTTACCCTTCACTACTCACATTGTCACATACTAACACACATAAACAGACTACACTAAAACATGCAGGCAAAACCAAAAATAATTTGGGTTGCTGTATGTGTGGTCACACCTACTGGCCCAGGTACCAGCATTGGGATTAGAGCTGAGCGATAGTGGCAATCAATCGATTATCGTGATAGCTATTAACAATCGTGATCTTGATAGTATACTATCGTGCTATCATGATTACTTATTCATATCTGTGCTTAGTCAAAAATATGGATAACAAAAGCAAACATGATAGTGTTGAACTTCAGAAAACTGTATAAGACTGGTAGCTTGAACGTGGACAACAAAGATAACAATTGTAATACTGACACATAACATTTATTAGTGGAGTGTTAGAAAAGCAGATAAGTGGTGTGTACATAATTGGAGTATTCATGTGCTGTATACGTGAAGTTGAGTGTCTTTAATAACTGCTAATAACTATCGTGATACTACCGTTATCCTGATATAAAAGTTACTATAAATCGTGATAGTGATAGTTGTACTATCGCTCAGCTCTAACTGGGATACCCCTGTGCACTACTCAGGTGCTACAGTATAAGCATTCATGTACACGATA
>NC_089276.1:25811054-25871054 GCF_963678975.1 Dysidea avara
TGACACTACTAGTTACACACTTTAGGGTGATAATGTCACTACAAGACACTACTAGCTACACACTGTAGCATGACACTACTAGTTACACACTGTAGGGTGATAATGTCACTACAAGACACTACTAGCTACACACTGTAGTATAACACTACTAGTTACACACTGTAGGATGATGATGTCACTACATGACACTACTAGTTACAAACTGTAGGGTGATGATGTCACTACAAGACACTACTAGCTACACACTGTAGCATAACACTACTAGTTACACACTGCAGGGTGATGATGTCACTACATGACACTACTAGTTACAAACTGTAGGGTGATGATGTCACTACAAGACACTACTAGCTACACACTGTAGCATAACACTACTAGTTACACACTGTATAGGGTGATGATGTCACTACATGACACTACCAGTTACACACTGTAGGGTGATGATGTCACTACAAGACACTACTAGCTACACACTGTAGCATAACACTACTAGTTACACACTGTATAGGGTGATGATGTCACTACATGACACTACCAGTTACACACTGTAGGGTGATGATGTCACTACAAGACACTACTAGCTACACACTGTAGCATAACACTACTAGTTACACACTGTATAGGGTGATGATGTCACTACATGACACTACTAGTTACACACTGTAGGTTGATGATGTCACTACAAGACACTCCTAGCTACACACTGTAGCATGACACTACTAGTTACATACTGTAGGGTGATGATGCCACTACATGACATTACTAGTTACACACTGTAGCATGACACTACTAGTTACACACTGTAGGGTGACGATGTCACTACATGACACTAATAGTTACACACTGTAGGGTGATGATGTCACTACAACACACTACTTGCTACACACTGTAGGGTGATGATGTCACTATATAGTTACGTACCCAACATATATGACACTAGTTATTGTGGCATGTTGGGACATTACATCACCATACAGTGTGTAACTAGTATTAGCTGTATTGCCATGCTGTGAGATTATCACCCTACATTGTGTAGCTAGTAGTGTCATGTTGGGTAACTATAGTATAGTGACATCGTCACTCTACAGTGTGTAACTAGTAGTGTTGTGTAGTTACATCATCACCCTACAGTTTGTAACTAGTAGTGTCATGTAATGACATTATCACTCTACAGTGTGTAACTAATATTGTCATGTAGTGACATCATCGCACTACAGTGTGTAACTACTGAGTAGCGTCATGTAGTGACATTATCACTCTACAGTGTGTAGCTAGTAGTGTCAAATGGTGACATCATCACCCTACAGTGTGTAACTAGTAGTTTCATGTAGTAACATCTGCACCCTACAGTGTGTATAATAACTAGTAGTGTCATGTTGGGTAACTATTGTTATAGTGACATCATCACCCTACAGTGTGTAGCTAGTAGTGCCATGTATTGACATCATCACTCTACAGCATGTAGCTAGTAGTGCCATGTATTGACATTATCACTCTACAGTGTGTAGCTAGTAGTGTCAAATGGTGACATCATCACCCTACAGTGTGTAACTAGTAGTTTCATGTAGTAACATCTGCACCCTAGAGTGTGTATAATAACTAGTAGTGTCATGTTGGGTAACTATTGTTATAGTGACATCATCACCCTACAGTGTGTAGCTAGTAGTGCCATGTATTGACATCATCACCCTACAGCGTGTAGCTAGTAGTGCCATGTATTGACGTCATCACTCTACAGCGTGTAGCTAGTAGTGTCTTGTAGTGACATATTATCACCCTACGGTGTGTAACTAGTAGTCATGCTACAGTGTGTAGCTAGTAGTGTCTTGTAGTGACATCATCACCCTTCAGTGTGTAGGTAGTAGTGTCACGTAGTGACATTATCACCCTACAGTGTGTAACTAGTAGTGTCTTGTAGTGACATCATCACCCTACAGTGTGTAACTAGTAGTGTTATGCTACAGTGCAGTAGTGTCTTGTAGTGACATTATCGCCTTACAGTGTGTAAGTAGTAGTGTCATGTAGTGACATTATCACCCTACAGTGTGTAAGTAGTAGTGTCATGTAGTGACATTATTACCAAACAGTGCGTAGCTAGTAGTGTCATGTTAGGTAACTATTGTTATAGTGACATTATCACACTACAGTGTGCAACTATAATGGTGTCATGTTGGCTAACTATATAGTGACATTATCATTCTACAGTGTGTAACTAGTGGTGTCATGTTTGGCAGCAATAGTGACATTACAGTATAACCTCTATATAATTAATATTATATTAATTTAACAGACACTTTGGGACCAACCAATTGCAAGTTTGTTGATATTTTACTGTTACAAGGAGGTTATCCTATCTCAGAGGTAATAGGGACCTAATACACTGATCAATAAGCACCTTCATAATACAGTTTAACACTGTTTCCAAGGTAGCTACAGAGACACATAAACAAAGCTAAACACAACAATGATTATTTAGAGGCACTCAATACGGAAAAAGTTAACCTGAATTGCCATTATAAATAAACACCAAGTGTCGCATGTTTCTACCTTTTGTTTCATCAAGATAGTTTGCAATTTTTTTTTTTGCATAATTCAGCCAAAAGTGGTGCCCCACCTACTCCAACACCCTTATATCACCCTACATGGTGTACAGTAGCTAGTAGTGTCATCTTAGGTAGTAGTGTCATCATTGGGTACATTATCAAGAGTTTGAACGGTGTAGCTCCGTATTATGCAAACCCCAGTAACAAACCGTAAGTATAAATTGGAATTCTTAACAAAGCTCTGGATGAACTATACAACACTATTTCATAGCACACATTACACGTGAAAAGTCAAGTTTGTCACAATATCATTTAGCAGTATTAGGAAACAGTTCTCAAGAGTATTGATGACCTGCAGTACACATGATAATAAGCAGCAACACAGAACAGAATGTAGCTTACATTGAGAAACACTACACTGTGTCTAGCATGGTTCGAATCGACCATCTTGTTCCTTGGTGTCTTCTCTATAACACATACATCTCCAGATTCTTATAGCACACCTACAAAGTTAGAGTTGAACATGATATAACAAAATGGAAAATGGAGAAAGCACATGCACACACATACTTTTGGACTACATTATCCAACATGCACACACGCACATTAACAAAGCAAAAAAAAAGCAGAGCCATGTGAAGCACAGCTGCAATGCTTGCCAGCCAGTAAACCAGAGCTGGGATGCCTGTGCACTACTCAGGAGCTTGAGCTTCAATAAACCACAGGAGAACTGTCCGAGTCTCACGGAGAGAGGTTGCAGAACTATACAGTATTACCATACTGTAGGATATACATTTTAAAATGCAATCCGTTACAGTGACTGTATATTGTTTCACTTCCACAGAGTTTCGAATGAGACCAAAAAGCTGCTAAAGACCAAATGGCCTTGCTTCATGTCGGATTTGTCAAACCCAATAAATGTGTATAGCATATAAGTACACTCACCAGCAGTAACATGTAATTCTTGGGTGTCCAGTAGCATGTCTGTAAAAAAGAGATGTAATAAAAATTAGACTCTGGGATGGGTGTGAAACTGCAGTATGCAAACTATAGACACTACTATAGTACATGACACTACACAGAGAAACATGTAGTGAGAGACACATGTATCCATGTATCACATACACAGAGACACATGTAGCAGCATTACATTATGACTACATGTGTCTCTGTGTACATGTGTCTACTGTTGCTAAACTACATGACACTACTATAGCGTGTGTGGTGTGTGCGTGTGTAGTGTGTGTGTGTAGCATGTATGTGTAGGGTATGTGTGTAGTGTGTGTGTGTGTGTGTAGTGTGTGGTATGTGTGTAGTGTGCGTGTGGTGTTCGTGTGCATGCCTTAGTGTAGTGTGCGCGTGTGTGTCTCTGTGTAGTATGTAGAAAGTCTGTGTGTAAGGTATGTGTGTAGAGTGTGTGTGTGTGTGCAGTGTACCTGTGTGTGTAGTATGTGTGTGGTGAGTGCAGTGTGTGTGTGTGTGTGTGTGTTTGTGTGTGTGTAGTGTGTGCACCTGTATGTAGTGCAGTGTGTGTCTCTTTGTAGTGCGTAGCATGTGTGTGTAGTGTGTAGAGCGTGTGTGGTGTAATGTGTATTTGTGTAGTACGTGTGTATGTGTGTATGCAGTGTGTGTTTGTGTGTGTTTCTGTGTGTAGTGCAGTATGTGTGTATTAGTGTGTGTGTGTGTGTGTGTGTGTGTGTGTGTGTGTGTGTGTGTGTGTGTGTGTGTGTGTGTGTGTGTGTGCGTCTCTGTGTAGTGTGTAGCAAGTGTATGTGTGTGTGTGGTGGTGTGTGTGTAGTGTGCATGTGTGTGTGTAGTGTGTGTGTGTGTGTGTGTGTGTGTGTGTGTGTGTAGTGCAGTGTGTGTGCGTGTGTGTGTAGTGCAGTGTGTGTGTGTGCAGTGTGTGTGGGTCACTGTGTGTGTGCATGCCTATCTACTTATCTATGTTGGTCCATACGCACCTACGTGAGCAAAATCGTTAAATGATAAAAGCAGCTTGTACGTAAGAAAAGCGAAATGAAGTTTGTAATAAACAGTTACGAGTAAACTTTGTGATTTCTTTCTGGCAGGCTGAAACATGGGTGACACGACTCTCCTTAGACTTTTTGATTTACTTTCTCTTCAAGTTTTACAGGCATTTAATAACTGAAAAACATTGGTACAGGCCTTGTAGACTTCCAGGAATAGCTTATCCCTTTGAGTTGAAAGTGGGTATGTCCCTTACGAACGTGAATGAAAATGAAGAGCAGCTTTGAGGCTTTGTTGAGAGGATTGGCGAGAAAAAACATGATAGTTAAACTATAAAACAGTTTAGAAGATACTTCTGTGCATAACATGCCATCTAGCATTAATTTTACTCTTCCTGTTATACCACGTCATCACTAACACAGTTAGGTGGGCTACATTTCAAAGGTCCCAAAAGAGTTTCATTCACAATTACAAGTGGGGGTACTTTGTACAGAGCCATTGGAAGGGATAAGCTTTTGAGATGTTTGCCATGAAGACAGCAGGAGAAAATTCTGTTGGGGAATGCATTTTCACACTTTTAGATACTTACCTAGCTCTGGTTTTATTTTCACAACCAGATCTGGAGTGTTCGTGAAGAGAAACTGTGCATGCTTCTACATAGAAAGATAGTTAACAAACAAGTCTTACCAGAGATTTCTCTTACTTTCTTAACGAGGAAAATCTCAAAAGTTATCCCTTCTAATGGCTATCTGTACAAACAATCCCCACTCTTATTGCCATTTTTGTGCTATGATGTAATTGTGGATAAAGCTCATTAAATAACTGGATGGGACGGACTTGTACTGGAGCACACTGAGAGTGAACTTTAAACTTACAAGCATGCACTAAACATGTCACAATGCATGGCCAATCTTAGGGAAGAATAATTCACTACCATGAAACTTGACAATGATACAATATACAAATAGAATTTGTGACATAAAAGATCTAGAGTAGTAGAGAAGTCAAGGGCATTATGTAGTGTGGAGAACAACTATCAAATGAGTATATTCATACTTTCATTTAACAGTTAAAAAAACTTACACTTAGAATTTTTCTCGGGTATGTGATACCAGCGCTCTATCATCTGGCTACAAAAAAATAAATCAAGTGCATTACACTGCATATACCGTATAGCCTAAATATTTCGAGGGGAAACATTTTTTTTGCTGATTGTGCAGTGTTGGGGGGGGGGGGGGGGGGGGTGGGGTATCAGCAAAATTTTATCCTTGAAATATTTAGACCTCCCATAGAGAGTAACACATTTGGGTAGTACAGTGGAACCTGTGTTACGGTCAACTGGATTAAGCGGTCACCTTTGTATAACGGCCATGGTCACGAGGTCCCAAATATTTTCCATTACAAATGTATGCATTGTGGTCTGCATTAAGCGGTCACCTGTCTAACGCGTATAACGGCCAACCAAGAATTTGCCCATGAATCACTGTATACATAACTTTCTTCTTCGTATAGCGGTCGCTACCTTTTATGGTGGCTTGTTAAGCAAATTGCCTGGCCCCACGGCATCATTTCAATTAATGCGCAATTATCACACTTCCTGCCTTTCAATGAATACTATATAATCTATCAGTCTTCATTGCTTAATCGTATTCAATAGCTATAACCAACATCCATAACAGGCTCACCTTGCCATTTCTGTACTAAAATATTACTACATTGCGGTTGGCGCGAGCCTCTTTATAATAATTACTCATTTATAATGGTTATAGCCACTAAAATGTTGCTGACCACCTTATGCAGGTTTTCTCTATAACAGCCACCTGTATATAAAGGCCAGATATATCTGGTCCCAAGGTGACCATTATAGACAGGTTCCACTGTATTTGTGAAAATTTTACCTTTAGCAACACTTAACCCTTAAACCTGCATAATCAAGAAAACTGGATTTAAACTTAATAAATACGCATGCCTTGCATAGAGCGCTGTAACTTTCGAAGCATCCATTCTATGGCTATGCGATTTACATTATTCTACTTGTGATGGAACAAGGATTAAAATGATACCTAGAGTTTTACCCTAATGTTACATGGTGAGGCCATGAAAATAACTTTTTGGTAGGGAACATGCAAACTTTTTATTACATACCTCTGTAAAATGGTCGATGACTCGATGGTAGTTGCTCCTATCACCTTGCAGTGACTTCCATTGGACTTGTTGTGAATTTTTGTATCAGGCAATATATGATTTACGTGAGTAATCCCACAATCAAAAGTAAGCATGAATTATGAAACACGGAGACTTGACTTGTCGATGTTCATCACTTCATAATAAGTAAGCCACTGTAGTTACAGTGCTCCTCCAAGTAGCCCAGTGGACACACTTTTTAAATCTATGCGTGTTTGTAGGCTGTAAGAATTAAGTTATCTCACCTAGTGTCACCATGCGAGTCCATATTGTGTAAACATGCATTTTCGAAAAGCAGATTTAAGGGTTAACCTTGAAAAGAAATATTTAGGCTATACCTAGTAGTAATACCCCCACCTTTGATGTTGGCCATGAAAAACAAATTTATAAGGTGTCTGTATAAGGAATAAGGCATCTGCTCTAGTACATTGCCTGCCTTATGATCTCAGGGTGGTTGACGATCCACAAAAGTTGGATTTCTTACCAAGAGTGTACCTTGACCCTTGACTTCTACATACAGCAAAAACTTAAATGAAAATTTCAACAATTTGTTTGGATAAAAGCAACTATTAAACTTTCGTGCTGTAAAGTTTCCCACCCAAAGCTTCTTTTTCCTAGGACCTTCGGTGATTATATCAGACCATGTATGGAATTATTGATAAACACCACTTGTCACCCTTAATCACTCACAAACCTTAATGCACTAGTTTGTAATGTACCGGACAGTAAACCAGCCACGTCTCAGGATATTAAACTAAAATTTTAACACAAGATAGATAAGCACCCAATACCTTATTTAAGCTATTAAACAGAAAATAAACCAAAAAGGTAGGTTTCCAAGATCACGTTACAATTATTGAATGTAAAAGTGCTACTTGAAATGATGCTTGTACCGTCCTATGCCAAAAATCCCTTGTTTAAAGGATGAAGATCGTACAATACAGGATACATTAGAGTGACACCTCCTTGACAGTAGGTAGTATAGGCATGCTGTCTACTTCTAATAACGATACAGTCGAGTCCTTTGTGGAGACTTAAACCCATATGCATGCCATACAATGGTGATGGGATAAGGTAGAGGTTTAACCAGTTTGTATACAATGCATTTATTGCTCTTTCTACTCCACAACCCACATTTTTAAAAAAGCTGGTAGCCAATACTACTGGGTTCATTTTTTTTGCGCGATTTTTTTTTGAAATATAACAAGTAAATAAACAAGAAACAGCAATTGAAGTACATGTGATGGAAGCATGCACCTGACCCTCACACATTGCAAGGTCAAGTGCTGCGATAGTAACTGGACTGGCAGGGTTACAGTAAAGAAAAACTGGTGGAGCATCTAATCCAGGACACTACACTACTGGTCTTTCGAAGCAGCAGGCAGAAATGCTAACCTCTTGTAAGCAATACTAGCCGCACCTCCCATTCCCCCGAAAAGTAGGGAATACCAATGGGGTGAAGGAGCCCATTTCAACATCACTCACTATAATATAGCTAAGATCAGACCGACTTTCTTCTTTTGTGTGTGGGTGGGGAATAAGTGATCTAGTACACTTCCCATAGAATTTCTGTGTAACGTTTCACCAGCTCTATGGTGGGTGCTGATTGGCCACTTATTCCGCACTCACACACTAAGAAAAAATTCTGTCTGGTCTACGCAAGACTACCATAGCCACGCCAACTGGTGCATTTTATTTAGAGAAAGTAGTCTGGTACCACACTAGCCTTTCAAAACAATATAATCTCAACGTGTGTATCTACTTATCCTACTTACCTTTAGTCTGTTTGAGCAGTTTTCTCTGTGTGCTGACCACTCCTTGGGGGTAGACTTGAGTTCTGGACAGAGCCTGGTACCACTACATCACGTGCGTACTGAATGAACGCTAAATTTTTAATTATTTGCCATGTCAGGAACAGAGGAAATTAACGCCTCGACGTGTTAACAAACCAGGTCAGCAGTGTTTATAAATTCTTAAACTTTGAGCATTGAAACTTATGCAATTGGAATTTGCGAATTCCATTTGCCTAATGTCCTAGTGAGCAAACGGTAAAGTAAATAGGCGCTTCGCGCGCGCAGCGCGCAAAGCGCCTATTTACTTTACCGTTTGTAATATTAGACTTATAATTGGCCCCAAAATACACGGATCGTGTAACTATATTACCACTTCCTGTGAACCAAAACAAATATAATAGGAAATGAAATATATATTATAAGTTTGGCTTCATTGAAATCTGTCAATTTTAGAAGTATACCATTGTTTGAAATGAGGAAATATTACCACTGAATGTGATATGTGTAGAATTAGTGAGAATTAAACAGGCACACATTGTGGGTAGTTCATGTCTGAAGAACTAGTTTTGTGTAAGCGTATGTATCAATATCATTGCACCAACAGAGTTAGAAGCTCAGCAAGTTTGCATTGTTGGCTTCTTCATGTAAGGTCAGCTGTGTTAGAATTGAACTTATGATGATATACAGGTTAATGTAACATCAGAAATTATTAGTAAGTATACAGCTGAAACAGTTAACCTGATCCCTACCATAAACATTGTACTTTGCAACTAACATATAATATTTCATGTTATCTATACCACATGTAGCAGGATATCTTGCAGTGTTGATATACACAAGTTTATGGTGAATGTAAACTAGTAAGGTAGCAAACAACATGAAAATATGAACATCCATGCAGAACATCAATTCATCATGCACGTGCAAGTTTGGTGTAAAGTGTTTCAGCACATTCTATAGGTATCAACAGGAAATCAGGTCTGATTGTAGAGTACTGAAGAAGTGATGACTTACAATGTTTTGTCCCGGAAGTGATATAGTTGAAATTCACAAGAATTATGTACCTAAAAAAATGTGCCTTGAAAGTATGTAATTTGAAATCAGGTGCTATTGTGTAGTTACTGTAGCAAAAATTGACATAGAAGTTCAAAAAGTACATGTTACATTCTTAACATCTTAATAAGCAGCTCATGTAGGGGAGTGGATAATAATAGGTGCACATCAAATTAAATTGCACAGCACTAGCTATATGTACATGTTCTCATTGCATTACTCATGTATATTGTTGAATATCACTGTGTATCATGTATCAGTTAAGACTGATCTGATACTACTTATTTATTTTTATTGTATTAATTACTGGACAGACAGAATAATTGATAGCTAGCTATGTCCAGGGGACCAGAAGTTACAAATCAATAGTTACAACAATAATCATGTAATTTAACTAAAAACTGTTCAACAGTGGGAAATTCGATTGTTTCAACAGGTAAGTTATTCATTGTTTTGGGAAAAAGCTGAATTTGTATGAATTGTATGGTTCTTACTGAAGGAGTGATGAAATGAAGTGGATGTTGGTGGCATGTAGGTTAGGAGGTGGTGGAAAATATGAAGGAATTTTTAAGGCAGAGTGATCATTATAGAACATTTTTAGCCTTGAAATCTTGAGTCGATGTGATAAGATGGGCCGCTGAAGGTCTACAAGCATAGATGTAATACCACTATTCCAATTGTAGTTGGATGTTATCAATTGGGGTCCCATACTGATGATGCATATTCTATAGGGTAAGGTGGACCATGGTGATAAAAGCCATACATTTGTATTGATGTATACAGTATGTTTAAACAAGTAGGCCCTTTCTTTAGTACATACATTGTCACTACAAAATATGTACTGTTACAGTTTATCAAGACACACGGTAGTGTGTCGTGCGGCCCAAGAAGCCGGCGCGCCACACCGTGAGTATATTTACAGGAAGAAAGTAAACGCGATTTTCACACCTTTGTAGCTCCGTGATTCCTTATCCGATTGAAACCAAAGTTGCTACAGAAGTGCCGGCTAGGTAGGGGAGTCCACATTCCAAATTTAAAGAAAATCGCTCCAGTCATTTCCGAGATACGAGCGGCCAAAGTTTGGGTTTTTTTTCTTTGTTTTTTTCGGTGGGGACTATTCTACGGAACGGAACGGAACGGAATGATGGACTAAACCACGGAACGGAACACTTTCTCAAATTGAAGCTTGCAACTTACCATTGCTGAAACTTCCCTTATAAGTTAGCAGTGGCATCTCCAGTGGGTGATTAAACATAAGATAAAAAGAATTAACGGATCGATTGTGGGTTTTTGTTGGTTGTCATTAGTAACGAAGTATTATTGTGGGATGAGTTGTATGTATCAGTGATGTTCATCCATACGGAAGGGAACTTTATGTAAGCTGTTTGTCTTATTTAGACTTTAGAAAACAGTCTGAGCCGGTCTTTCAAGTCATAAGTCAGTGTATAAATAAAGCAAGCAGGAAGATACTGGTAACAGGAAAGCGCTAGCTGAATTAAAACTTGAAGAATTTTGTGCAGAGTGTGAGGAGCAAATATTTTGGCAGACCGCAAGGAGGATATATTCTGCAAACATCACTGAAGTGTATGCATGGAGTTATTTATATATTAACAGCTGGTGCAGTGGACTAATGCCGTATTCAATAGTGAGCTGATTTTATCTGTTGCACAATTCAAGGATGTATCTGACTGCTAGCCTTGAATCAGCCAAAACTCCAAGATCAGCCAAATCTCTATTATAAGCTGCATGTGAAACCATGCCCGTAGCCACCAGGCAAATGTGATTTGGACCAGGATGTGTGTGTAATTTCAATGTATCTAGTCAGACCTGAAATGGAACACTCACATTAATTACATACCACCTAAGAATCCTAGGATTTCTTAAGTGTAACATTTCACATGCTTCACTTCAAACAAAACAGGTTAAATTTGTTTGTTTATTTTCAAGTGATTCCCAGTCCAGCTGGTCCATGAAATTACAATGGGATCACATGTATTTGTTACAGTGCGGGCTGTCCTGTGTTGGATCTACTCTAGAGTTGAAATTTCAAGGTAGACTCACTGCCAATGTACTGACACTAGTACTGTTGTAGCATGTTTAAGTGGAGGACAAATGAAATAGTAATGCTAGATTATTTATGTATACAAATTTTTCATAATGAAATTGATATCCCATTTTGATTTGTACTTCCACTTTGCAACATATTCAAGAACAAGAAGCTACCACACTTAATCTCCAACCACTGTCATTAATTAACCAAGATCTCACTAGTCTGTAATTCACCTTGCTGTAGTGATTTTATTGATTCATCTGTATGTTTTCTTCATTTTCCTTTGAAGTTGTACCAAGAGTTCATAATAAGGTGGAGAGTGTCTAACTTGAATGCATTCACCAAACACCCTGCTTAAAGTAACACCTCGGCCTTATTTCAGAACAAAGGCTTTACCTTCTTCAGCAACACTAATCAACAGTTTTCCATCCCCCAGTAAAGGTGTTGATTTGATGAAAGGTGAACTTTACGCAGGGTGTTTGTACGACCATACTGAGAGTTAGACACTCTCCCCCATACAAATCAGTATTACGAACTCTTGGTTGTACAGTATAGGTAAACAAAGATAAGTTTCTCTCCCATCTTATTCTAGGATTTCTATTGACAAGGAAAATTCAATTATTTGTATACAGGCTCAAAATTGAGAAAATATAAAGTGAATTAATATTATACAGTCAGTTTGCTTTTGGATATTTAATGACTCCAACCACAACAAAAATTCGATGAATCCATGCATCTCATCACTGGTCGTCTGAACATTCTGAAAGTGATACCTCACTCAATCAACCATATATTCTGTTTATTAGACTGAATAAAGTCATGATTACCTAAACAATCACTTAATTAATGTTTTATAATTATCCTATTCCATTTTCCTGGAGGTTCCACTGATAAAATGCAATTTCAGCAATGATAGCAGCTAGCCAAGCTGCAAGTTGATTCAGAAAGCATTCCATTCTGTAAAATAGACCCCATCCAGAATTCAACTCAGTACTCAGGCTGAGATATCTGACAATAGTCCACTACTCTGTTAATGAATCATTGATGTTCACACAATATAGCCTCCTTGAGGTATCTGAATGTTTGCTCCTCACACACTGCACAAAATTCCTTTAGATTCTGCTTAGACTGAGTTGATTCAGCTTGTCACCATACTTGTTTCCTTTGTAGTGTAGCTATACACATACCGATTTATGCCGACTAGAAAGGCTGGGCCTCAGACTGTACATTCTAAAGTCAAGTGAGTAAAAATAACTCATATACTAGTAAAAACAAGTCATGCATTAAGTTCCCTACTTGATATATCCGAAGATGAACACACTGAGTCAGCTATTCCCACAATTAGTACTTCATTACTAATGACAACCAACAAGAACCCACAATCAATCCTTAAATTCGTTTTATCTTTGTTGGGGTACGTTTGATTACCTGCTGGAAGTGCCACTGATAACTTGTACAGCAATGGTAAGCTGCAAGCTTCAATCTGAGAAAGCATTCCGTTCCGCAGTTTAGTCCATCATTCCGTGATGGACTAAACTGCGATTTGTGATTTCTATTTGATCATTAGATGACTTTTTAAAACCTAAATGTGACCGGATTTGCAAAAAGGGATCTTCCACACACATCCAATTTACCAACTTTGACAATTCATAACTTCAGATTGGAAAAAGCCAATGATTTGAAATTTGTTCAGCAGTGAGTAGCAACATAGCTGAATGGATGGAGAAAATTTCAGGTTTATGTGTTACTTAAACACTAAGTTATGGTCTTCCAAGTTCATAGAATTGGATGTGTGTGGAAGACTCCTTTTTGCAAATCCTGTCACAAATTTGCAACATGATTACAGACCATCCACCTGTACCAACAATGTATACACTTACATGTACATCACACACACACACACACACACACACACACACACACACACACACACACACACACACACACATACTACACACAGACTCACATGCACACATATACATGTAGAGTAGAGAAGTACATAGTCAAGTATACATACTCACAAATAAACTTAGCCTAAGGCACACCACAAAATCACTGCACAAACACACACTAGATCATTGAAGCACATACATACAGTACATACGTACGTACATACATACATACATATGTACATTCATACGTACATACATACATGGCTACCTACGTACCTACATATGTATGTATATGTATGTATGTGTGTGTGTGTGTGTGTGTGTATGTATGTATGTATGTGTGTGTACATACATACATACATACATACATACATACATACATACATACATACATACATACATACATACATACATACATACATACATACATACATACATACATACATACATACATACATACATACATACATACATACATACATACATACATACATACATACATACATACATACATACATACATACATACATACATACATACATACATACATACATACATACATACATACATACATACATACATACATACATACATACATACATACATACATACATACATACATACATACATACATACATACATACATACATACATACATACATACATACAAATGTGTGCATCTGTACACAGAGATACAGTACTACACATGTACTACACCTTACACAACAAATATACAAAATAATTTCTCACCAACCATTTTTTGTATAGCATGAAACTTTTTTCCATGTGTTCGAAGACCTACAGGATAATAGTAGAAAGATCTCAACTTATCAACTTAGACCAACATCCAGTTGATGACACAAGTAATCACTACATTCATATAACAGTACCTGACTCAAATGCTCGACACTCCTCCTTAGACCAAGGTCTTGGTACTGTATCTACATGTATACCAGCAAACATAAGTGTACTTGTTAACACCTTTTATTAACTGTAAATAAAAATTCCTGGCTTCCATATCATTATGTAATAGTAGCAATGATGCAGTATTGCCAACAGCTGTTGCATTTAACCTGACAATTTTGGCCCTAAAATCAAGCAAATTTAAAAGCTAAAGACTGCCAAACAAAACCCATCAGAACATGTATCTCTTGAGCAAGCCATTATGTAAACCTGTCAATTACACATTTTTTTGCAATTATTTCACGAATACCATGGGGGATTTGAAGCTAACAGGGTTTACAGCAGCCCCTTTTCTTAATGGTCAAAGAGACTCCACAATCACTACCATGCTAAAGCCACAAGTGGAGTACTGTGCATGATCATGTTGGTTTACTAGGGTTCATCAACAATAAGCTATTGATATAATAGTAACAACAAACAACAAAATGGCTGCATTCAACACATACTGTGCATCAAAATACAATGAGTGAGTTAAGTTTGCAAAAAGGACACTGGAACACCTTGATAACCAGAACACTTAACAATGTCCCTTGTTAAGAGAATTAAGAAAACCCCTTCCTGCTGAGGACATATTGAGACAGTATATGGCAACAATCTTAGCAACAACTACAACACACATACATATGATTGGTACTCATTAGCTTACTAGTGATTTGTTGCTTTTCACTGGTGTTGTCTGCAGTTAGTGTAAGTGCTTCCACTGCTTTATTGATACTATAATGACATTCTTTCAGTGTTAATAGAGCCTAGTAGAAATTTATACTGATAATTATTAATGGCAGAGACCAAATACATGGAGAATTACACAACTGAAAAGCAGCCGTGTTTTTCCTTTTCAAAATTCTACATGCATGGTCACAGTGGGATGTATACATTTTATTTGCTGCTCCAGTGTGTTAGGCATTGACAGATGATGATAAGACACTGTCACAAACATAGTCACATCATCTTTCCTTGTGACAGCATGAAGTTAACAGGATTTTGCAAATCCTTTGTCATACCATATAGGGGAAAACTTTTGATAGGCAAAAGGTTCACGGATTTCAAAGTTTCCCCACAAATGCTGCTGCTAGCTGTGATGAGTATCGTGGGAAGTCCTGCAGCAGCCCTGTGAGCTAAGCCAAGCCCTCTTATTGGCCTCTTATTGGGATTGCGAATCACTTGATTGCGAATCACTTGATTGCGAATCACTGTCTGTAGCTAGTCATACATGGAGCCACACCCATTTATTAAGCAGTGTGAAGGCACATGCACTGCTGTGTGCATTCCCAATGTAGCTATACTTTCATCCACTGCGAAAGTTTAACCATGAATAAGTTTGTTTGCCCTCTACTGCAAACGTTTCACCCATCGAAACTTTCCCCCTATACGGTAATCTAGTTGGTGCATTGGATTTTACTGATTACTCAATACACTGACACCAGGGGAAAACATTTTCCTGCAAAAGCATATTGCATCCTGGTACTAACAGCAAACAGTTTAGGTACACTCAACCTATGGAATTTCAGTAGATTCCCTTTAGTTGATCAGTGTCATAGACTTACAGGAAAATATACTCATCCAAACAAACAAGTCATAGGAATTTTAGGGGTCATAGCCATAAAAAGTAGGGAAACAAGGGAGGTCACATACACCTACAAATATACTAGTGGACTTCAATCCCTACTTTAGTCATAATATGATCCCTAAAATTCCTAATTTTTCTTCTACTTATTTGTTTACTGTTTTGCAACATAATAATGACTGGTGAACCAGCATATATTGCATCAGAAGAAAGCATTACCATATGTGAATACGTACCCCAACTATCAATTACTGAAAAGTGAAGTAGCCATTACACTTCATTTTCAGCTATGTTCAGCCCATTACACAAAGTTACAAACTAAAAGCATTATGAGAAGCACCTCCATAATCAATCCAGCCACCACAGAAATATGGACAATTTCTGTTACAAACACATGTAGTGTTGTTTTAGTAATGCATTTGACTTTTAGTTTTAGTTTTAGTTATAGCTGTAGATAGAAAAAAGTTTTAGTTAAAGTTTTAGTTTTAGTTGCCATCTTCAATACATTTTAGTTATAGTTTTAGATGTTATATTTTTATAGTTTTAGTTAAAGTTTTAGTTTTAGTTACCATCTTCAATACATTTTAGTTATAGTTTTAGATCTTAGATTTCAAGAGTTTTAGTGTCAGTTATCCATATGGTACCATTCAAAACAGATACCATAGTATTAAATATGATCATTTGGTTTTTCTTGCATGTATACCTACATGGCTTTTGGATTTAGATGCAAATATGTAAGTCAGTTTATATGTTAGTTGCAATGATGTATATATTTAAATGGAGGTTAATGTTGGGAGGTATGCAATAATGTTATTTACTGACAGCTTGTAGTTGATGACCAGGTAGATTCAATAGGGTAAATTGGTTCCACAATGCAAAGTAGGCAGGAAACAGTGAACATTATAATTAGGATAACCCTCAAAAGCATGCATCAGAAAAGAGTGCACAGATGGCCACATGGAAAGTTGGAAAAAGTTTGTCCCCGCTCAAAGCCCACCCCTAGATCTAGGAGACTACGTACATTCAAAATATGTGTATATATTGTGAATATATAAGCAGTGTAAATAATAATAAAACAAACAAAAATCAAAAGCTAAATTAATAAATAAATAAATAAACAAACAAATGATACATATCAGGCTGGGGGAAGATATGCACCCACATGCAAGTCTCATGGAGTAGACTTTTTCCCCATTCCATGCGTTGCCTCCATTAGCTTGAGGTGTGATAGTGCAGGGTTTCATTAGGATTGGTAAGATGACATTAGAAATTCATGTGGCTTCAAATATAGGAGAACTGTGGAACCCTACACAACTTACCAAAACAACCACCATCACTAGACAGTGGTGGACAAGTGCCACATGGCAAACAGTATTTGTGTTATTGTATTGAGTAGTGCTGTGTGATAATTGTGAATAATTAGCTATATGTGTGTTACTACAATATAGCAAGGTACTTTTAGTTTTAAACAATCAACAACTTTTATAATTGTAGGTGGTAAGTACTTTTAGTTTTAGTTTCAGTTATTTGTAAACATTAAATGATAGTTTTAGTTTTAGTATTAGTTTCCGTGTAAAAACTGAGGCACTTTTAGTTTTAGTCTTTAGACAAATCAGAAAAACTTAAGTTTTAGTTTTAGTTTCAGATAACTAAAAGTAAAAGCCCTAACTAAAACTACTTTTAGAGTTAACTAAAACAACACTAATATGGAAGCCATCATGCACTAGCTACCGCGAATCAACACCTTGCACTATCAGCAAGAAGAAATAAGACACAAAAGAAGACAAAGGTAAGCCCATGATGTGTACATTATATGTACTGTGGTATGCCAAGACACCTGTCGGGTGAAGCAACATATCTAACAGTGAAAAAATCAAGCCCATACCCTTAGCTGTTATCGAGTTATGCTTGTCTGAAGGTATCAGTCAGTTGTTAGTTAGTCAGTCAGTCAGTCAGTAGAAAATATATTTAAATCCGTAGCAACTTATCAAAAGCATTTTTAGCCCTCTGAAAACACTTTGGGCTTGCTAACCAATACTTCAGGTGTTGTGAGGCTGGTTTCTGTTTAACATTTTTTTGTGAGAAAGTACAAACTTCCATGATCCCATTACTTAGCATGGCTGTTCACCCATAAAATTATTGCTATAGTGCACCATACAGTACAACGGCAGGTTATATGTAAGCCATATGTAATTATTGCATGTGTACAATGGAGATAATTAGCAAGCATTTCACAGAGATGGGAACTATGTTGTAAGGCCTTCACTAAATAGGTCAAGTGAAATTAAAGCATCACAGAGTAAACACAAAGTATCATCCACTTCTTCCTTACTGCATGTACAAACCAAATATGGTGAGAGAAACAAAGCCAGACATCTGATTTCAGACACAACAGTAAACCATACAAGGATATCAGTGGCGGATCTAGAAACTTTCTGAGGGAGTTTCAGATTCCACTCAACTTCAGCCTAGCTGAAAGTTGAAGACCAAAAAAAAAAAAAAAAAAGGTCACAACCAGCTATATAATGCCATAATTGTGATTTCAAAGGCAAGAGTATGGAGTTTTGCCTGTAGAAAGTCCTTTCTATAACACACAATGTATGACTCGTGGTGATTTTACCACCCACACGACGACTCGTCAATAAAGTTTGGGGGCGCTCTATTTTCAGAGGGAGTTTCAGCTGAAACTATTGCAACCCCCTGTATCCGCCACTGGATATGGGAAAAAACCCACAGTAAAAGATCATGCAGACTATTTTATACTACAACAAATGGGGAGAACCTACCTGCTTACCATAAATGGAATAAACAGGCACACAAAAAGCCATAGCATTAGGAGCTTATCTACTACTCATACAAGAAGTAAAGAGATTCCCAAGATACACTTTGTTTGGGTACATGACCATACTCACAACCCACACATTGTAGGAGTCCTGGGAAAATTCACATTATACTGTAATGACCTTATTGGCAACAGACAAAAGTGTTGGATACGTACACAAGCTTCCTAGGCCATCCCTCCTTCCAACATACTAGAAAAAGTAAATCTACTGCATGCATGTAATACATACACACATTATCCACAAAATGACACTACACTCTATATACACAAGAATAAGGATAAATTAGAAATTTTAAATTCAATTATGAATCATAAAAAAGTAGGGAAACAAGGAGGGGTTGTCTACATCAAGAGTACATAATAATAATTTATTACTATGTACTCTTGCCACATCCAAACATGAAGATTTCTGCTAAAAAAACAGTGAGATCTACACTGATTACTCTTGCATTAAATAGCTAAAGTTCGTTACTAATCTATAACAAGTGATTTTTCCATTAGAGTATAGCTGATTGCTCTATTAGAGTAAAAGTGACTGTTCTATTAGAGTATTTCGATCTGAAATACCAATAATGAAATTCCATGTGGGTATATCAAAAGCATGTGGGCGATGATGCAAAACTGCTAATCAAGTTTCATTGGCCTAATCAAACTTAAATTTTCCTTATATTTGTTTGTTTACTTTATTGTAACATTGCTACAACTGGTGAACCCGGGCATACCACATCAGAGTGCCAGAGTTAATGTTTTTGTCTGAATGCACCCCCCAGCTATCAGTTGCTGACTCGAAATGGTAGCAAATTACTTAGTGGCCATTAAATTTGGCTTTCGACTATATTCAGCATGTTATACAGCGCTACAAATGAAAACAGTAAGAGAAGTGCCTCTGCAATCAATCCAGTAACCATAAAAAATATGGACAATTAGTGCACCCCAACTATCAATTACTGACTTGGAAGTAGCCAATATCCTTTGGTTTCAGCTATGTTTAGCCCATTTCACAGTGTTACAAATGAAGGAGCAGTAGGAGAAATGACTCCCATTTATAAATGTAGGGAAGCCATCGTGCTACCATGAATCAACACCTTGGGCTATCAGCAAAAAGGAATGGGATACAAAGGAGGACAAAGGTAAGTTCATGATGCATGCATTGTACATACTGCGATGTTCCAAAAGACACTTCTCAGTACAAATCGACATCAAACAGTGAAAAAATCAAGTCCATAGTTATTGAGTTACCCTTGTCTGAAGGCATTAGTCAGTCAATCAGTTAGGCAGTAGAAAATTCCACTAAATATATATATTTAATTTTATAGCAACTTTTTGACAGCATTTCAGGTTGTACTGAAGGCACTTTTGGGCTTGGTTATACCTAACCAATACTGCCAAGGCGCCATGGGATGGTATTGTGAGGCTGGTTTTAAGGTGATATTTTTGGCCAGACCAAACCTTCATGATCCCTGAAAGGATTTACCTTGAGGCTGGGTAATACCAATGTTTTGGTTTGAATGATGTAAACTGAAATAGAATCATCTTCAAACAGTTCCCAATAACTGAACAAACAACATTGATGATTGCATATTTCAAGGAACTATACAGTTGACTAAAAATACTTGTACTTGTCTCAACATATGCTTCATTAAAGTTAACACCAAGAATTAATTACTAATAGTGGGGGAATCCCACCCCCCATTATCATTAACTCTTGCTAATACATTGCTTTTATACCGGGGTATTGTAGCCACCATATACAGTAATCAATTAACTAAGTAGTGATACAGGATAAATCATGACAGTACAGAACACAGTTCTTCTGAACTACACAAAGCACTCTTGACAATAAATACAACAGCTGATTACATGTACACATATTACATTTGCATATGACAAACAAACACATGCACACACATGCACATGCACATACACACACACACACACACACACACACACACACACACACACACACACACGCACACACACACACTCACACAACACCGCACATGTAGTTACCTGTTGCACAACAAGTCGTACAATACATACAGTATGCTAAACAGAACCCTTAATAGGAATATTTCCTACACTCTATTGAAAAAGCCAAACACATTGTAATTCCATTGTCCACTGTATGGTAAACAGCACTACCTGTATTTGAATACAGCAAAAAGTAAATATTAATTAATTTATCTGTCTTTTCCAATTTGTTGCCTTGCTAAAATTTTTTTAGTGCATGAACTGGTAAAGGAATCAAACCATGCTGGGACATATTTCAAGATAGTATTGATACAAAGTAAAGTCATCATTTAAAAGCTGGAACCATTACAGTACAATTTTTCTAAAACAACCTTTCCATCTCCCCAACATACACGATTGTTTGCTACCACAATTTAATATGGCAGTACTGTACACTATATAGTTACACATACACATCTTCAAAACTCTAATGCATAATCCTGTGACCAGAAATAATATTCATCATATTATGGTGGTATATGTACTTTGAGAGATGACCAATTTGGTGATACACAATCCCTTCTAAGAACCTGGTATGTATATGCCAACAATTAGACACCAAATAGATTATGGTTTATGGTGGGTGGTATACTGGAATATGGTTGCCAATGGTAATTACACTGAAATAAAGAACTAACACAAGAACCACAATGGAATCCAAGTAATATATGTAATAGCGTGTGCATACGTGTGTGCATGATTGAATCTCAGGCAGGTGTGTGGCTAATGGTAGACCCTATACTGCCAACACAATATGTATATGAGAAGCCAAGGGCACATTTCATCAACCTGCATATACACGACTCCTCCACTAAGCAATTTCCTACATTTTAAAGTACATCTTCTTGAATTTTAAGGATACAGAACTGTTAGACATGAGTGAGAATGTCATACATAAAATATACAACTATCACATTGACATACAAGCCAAGCATGCTATAAAGTCTCAATACTGACCAATTCATTATCCCTGTTCAGTGATCCACCTGGCAGGATACCTTTTTCATCAACTAATTTGTTAGCCACATTGAGATATTATGATACTGGTCAAGATCATAATGAATCATCTGCTACTGTTAACAGCTTACACATACTTTGTTCATCAGATATCTGGTTGGGTTTCCATAGTAGAGACTCTCTCTGAGAAATTGAATGATCTATAAAGCAACAGAAATCTTAAGATCACAAGTATCCTTCATCCATAACAACTCAAAATATCCCACAAACATAGCTCAATAGGTAATCACAACTGTAGGACTGTAGCTCACCCAAAATACAATAAGCATCACTTTCTAAAGCAGCAGCAACAATGAGGTTGCTCACTATATACATTGTACATGTGTACCACAGGCCAGATTGTGAAATTTATTATTGCATGTGTTTCACCTTCCTTGTGTAAGCAAGTTTTTCACCAAACTTTCAACAACCTGTATTGTATTTACTCTGGTGGTATTAAGGAAATTTTTAACAACCTTAAAATCGTATATAGTAATGCTGTGTTAGGGACAGTGTGTGGTTTCCCATAGCACACCAGGGACAATACATTCCAGTGTTATAACAGAGGTAATTGTATTATTTCTTTTACTTGTCATAAAACTTGTTAACTAACATTGTGCAACAATTATCATGAGTATTTTCCCAGGACATGACTAGTACACATAGAACCATCCTAGAAATATATATTCCTGATGATCAGGATATGCACATGTAATGAGATACTGTAGATCAAAGGCATTAGTATGGAATCAGTCCCTGTGTGCTCTCGGGATAAATAATTTTATCAATTGCTTTGCTGTTAAAAATATGATACAGCAGCAGCAAATTAAAGTCCCCAGTGCTTCCAATAGCAGGAAATCCTATTTGAAATGTGAACACTTTGATGCATGGTATCACTAACTAATATGGTCCCAGTAACATATATACAAGTATACAAACAATAATTAAAATGTACATACATTACACAGAAAATTTCCAAATATCAATGTCAAAAGCAACATTACAAACTGAAAATGAAACCCTACATCTAATTCCTGGTGGCATATTGTGCATTGCAGACAGACAGACATACACACACACACACACACACACACAAACAAACACATGCATGCACGCACACATAAAGCAAAGTCTACAGCAATTGTCGCCCAGCAAACCAACACTGGGAGGCCTGTGGGTTACTCAGGCACTTGAGCCTTGTGCAAGGCAAATCTTCCTGAGGCAGCACTAGTAACCACTGTCTAGGACTCACAGAAAGAGGTCACAGAACCCAAGTTCCAGAATGACCCCAACACCAGACAAGGACAGTTGGGCACTCACTTGGCTATGCTGGCACACACACATGCCTCACTTTGCACACAGGCACATACACACACATGCACACACACACTACACACTAGTAGCTATGAAAAAACTACTAAATAGCTATGCTTCAGATAAGGCTTCCTTGAAGGTAGCTTTGACAATTAAATTTCATACTCCAGTTAATACAGTCACTTCAACTCTATTATTAGTAGCATGAAGGTATGCTGGTCTTCTGAGAAACTTTATCCTTCATTATTAATTTAACATAGTATCAGATAACTGCTGTTACATAAACAAACATACCAAACACGTATTACAGGTATTGTGTAATGCATAATCTGAAGCTGTGCCACATCAGAACAGGACAGATAATTTCTAACAACAAAATCTATTAGGGCATTACAAAGATGGCCATTATCTATTACATAGATAATAAGAGGTGTAATGATACTACTTCTCTTGAAGACAAAGAATAGTTAAATTCCTGCACACCCCACGTAACCCAATATATAAACTAAAGCCTACATATACTCATTCCAAGCTGACCACTTTATACAATTAGTTCCTGAACAACTACAATGTCTCATTTCCTCATCAATATGCATCCCAAGTACAGGAGAGAGTGTCATGCACAATGTTGTCCACTCAAGTAAAAATACTTATATAGTCATTCATGTGATGACATCCGTTAGACAAGGATTACCTATAGCTATGGAGTAAGTTTTCCTCATAAAATTCTACCTGTCTAATACACCTGTACAAACCACAATGAAATCACTTGACTGTAATCTTTAAAATACATAAGCTTAACAACATGTGAAAACTGAAGCACACCTTATCTTTGTTGCCATGCAGTTTTACAAATGAGGTGACTCGAGGCCTTGTTGTACAAAATTCCATCACATTAAAATATTCACCAATGATGACATGCAGTGCACAGATTAGGCTTAAAGGTTTAGCCACTGGAATTTGGAAAGGTTAATAAATTTAACAATTATTATCCCTGCTGGTTTAATCCCCAGAATTTGTACAAATACTTGATGGTTACAGTTTAAAGCTAGAATGAGAACTGAGCACATGACCATGCCAGTACAAGGAATATACCCTGAATTGATGTGGGTATGTATAGATTATGTCTAATAGCCTTCATTGACTGTGTACAGCTCCTCTTATCATTACATTGTAGACAGAAACCTTCACACTCACTTCTAATTTAATAACTCATCAAGTTATTCGAAATAAAACCCTGCTCAAATAATTACACTACATAGCTACGTAGACCCCTCATGTGCAACAAATAGCAAAGTGTCTCCTTATTAATTGTCATAATATTAGCCATTACATACATATAGTTCTCTATGTATAACACCAAGTCATCTATATATATAGCTATATAGTACATGGGATGGACAAGCCAATCATTAAAATTGAAATGGACCTATCTTACTGCAGTAAAATCAAAGTGGAAACCAATTTCATACATACAGCAACAATGTGGCTTTGTACTGCTTTGCATTACAACATTTACTTCCTAGCAAAAAGGATTTTGTGCAGTGCATTTACATATTTTAAACTTCATGTGCACAGCATGTGATAATGTTAACGAGTTACCAAGTATGTACAATGTCATCAGCACTAATCCATACAAAACAGACTGTAATTGAATAAACAAAGCTACATGTAGCAGTTGTAATTGTATGTAGTATCTACCTAAAACACTACATGTGTGTGTGTGTGTGTATGTGTGTGTGTGTGTGTGTGTGTGTGTGTGTGTGTGTGTGTGTGTGTGTGTGTGTGTATGTGTGTGTGTGTGTAGTGTGTGTGTATGTGTAGTGTGTGCTGTGTGTGTGTGTGTGTGTGTAGTGTGCGTTATGTGTGTGTGTGTAGTGTGTGTGGTTTGTGTGTGTGTTTTGTGTGTGTATGTGTGCGTGTGTGCGTGCATGTAGTGTGTGTGTTTGTTGTGTGTGCATGCGTGTGCGTGCGTGCGTGCGTGTGTGTGTGTACCATCCTGTGGTCGTACCATCCTGGGAGTATCAAGATACCAACAGTGGAAAGAGGGTATTACTACTCAACAATTGTCAGCCCAGTTTGGCATGCTTCGGTCAAGGAGATTGCAGTGGTTAGGCCACTTGGGTCGTATGGATGATGATTGCATTCCTAAACAACTTGTTTGGTGAACTGATGCAAAGGTGGCCATTCCATGGACCTAAGAAGAGATAGCGTGATGAGGTAGTGGGTGATTTGCATGCCATTGTTGTTGGGGTTCCAGTTGTGTCAAGATCATAAGCAGTGGTTGGAGATGTGTTCCAGTGCTGTTGATGTTCTGGCACAGAACAGAGGGACAATGTTTTTTTTTCAATCTAGGGACTTTTTACTGTGTGTCTCAGGAGAAGGAGTGACTTACCAAGACATTGTAACTTTTGTGGAGCTAGCAACTTGTTACTGGTTCAGGAGGAATCCTAGAACGCTGCCATCATGGTTCACTGCAAGTGTGTGCGTGTGCATGCGTGCGTGCGTGCATTTGCGTGCGTGCGTGTGTGTGTAAGGCTTGTGTAACCAAGAAACCAAGACTCCTAACAAAGCATTAAGTACAATCCTTTAATAACTTTTTGACATAGTAGAACACACACACACACACACACACACACACACACACACACACACACACACACACACACCTGGATGCTATCTGATATTTGATTTCCTGATGCTTTTGTAGATGCATGAGGTCAGGGAAATAAGCTTACTATACTGTCTACTTCATTGAAAGTGATATTGAAACTAACAATTCTTAGCTATTTTACTGCCTATTAGCTCAGCCTGGTACAACACAATTTCCAATTCATGATGGAAATTAAACTGCTTCCAAATCAAGATAGTAAAATGTGCTTACAAATTAAGAACATTTCCTATAGCCACATTAAGTCAAGTTGACATTGTTTCATTACACAATATGAGCATGGTTATAAAAGGAATGGTATGGCTTTATATTGTTACACAAATCTTGAAAGTAGAAAACAATTGATTTTAGCTCCCCATATTTGACTTGGATAAATAACAGCTATATAGTTACACTGTACATAGTTCAACTTTCAGAGTCATCAGTTTTCAGATTAAATTTACAAAAATATTATTTGTTGTATATTATAACAACCATAATCTTGTTAATTATATAAAGTTCACTACAGCAGGTAAGTTAATTATCTCAACATATTCAGATATGGGTATAGATTGAATTAGGGATTAAATGTATAGTATTTTTTAAGTAGCTGCTAAAAGCTTTGTGATAATAGCTGCAAGTATACACAAGAGATGCAAGGTCAAAAAGTAAGGAGTGTAATTGTATGGTAAAAAGGAATTTGCAATATTTTGGAAACCAATGGTTAAAATATGTTATAGTGCAAAGGAATACCAGGATATCGAAAGAAAGGATGTTTATTCTGCAGGATTATTGTTGAAGTCTGTAATGTAGTCATAGCATCTGTGGATGAATTTAACTAATTCCTTGTTTCGGTTTATCTTTTAAATTTACCTTTATTTGTTTTGCTAAGTTTTCTTATACTGTGCTGTAGTGTATATGCATCTTTAGGGAATCTTCAACTTAAATTTTTAATAACTTTTTTAAAGAGTTACTGTGGTTCGTCTCTCCATCATGAAATTTGTGTCCAAACCTGACCCAGTGAGTAAAGAGTAGCTATTTTATCATGTAAACAGCCACATATTCATGGCTCTTTCATTATTTTATATTCAAATATTAATTCTGAGAATTATTATGATGGGATTTAAAACTGGCTTGTGTACGTATATGCTTCATTTTCTGGTGTGCTTTTATATATGTTTTTCAAGTATAAACCACCATTAATGGTTATTTCACATTCACCATTCGTGGAGACACCATTATATTGCCATAATGTAATCAGTGGTAGACTGAGATAGTTGTGTACATTTTCTTGCAGAGACTGCTGTGCATGCAATTCAAAAATGTATTACTATAGTGTAATACAAGTTCCACCAATTCTGTTTGTTGTGTTAAGTCTTGAAGTATACAACATGAATAACTTCTTCTACAATTTTATTTATAATGATGTGATATTTTAAATACATACTGTGAGTCCATTTATAGCTACATACATAAGTGTGGTACATGTTGTTCACACACTGCATGTGTACAAATATTCATATAACCATCAATCAAAGTAACTAAATGCCACTAGTCAAGTGATAGCCTTTATTACCTCACTTTTGATAACCATTAGGTTGTGTAGGCTAACAGCAAACACATGACTAGTATGCATGATTTTTAAAAAACAGTATTCAAGTATAAATGTACATGCTGAACGCCAAAAAGAGAGTATTTATTCCAGCTGTACTTCCATCATTCTTAATCTTTGTCTGCAGCAAACAGTTATAAGTTCTGGATTTGTGTACTCGCTTGATACAAGCAAGTGAAGCTATGCACACATGGATTACTATGCAAAATGGGCCAAATTTAATAATAAGCTGTTGCTGTAATGAACATGAACAACTGGACATCACTATACAACATACTGGGATTAGAGTTGTGACAGCTAACCCTGCAGCGTTTCTTCACATGTATAGCAAGCATTATATATATACATATCTTTCTATGCACTCTTACTTTACATATATACAAACTGCTTCAGTGTAAAATAGCCACTTGAATGGTGTCACTTTAAATTGTTTTGTACACGGTCTACTAACTATTTGGTTGATTGTAATACATATATGGTATTGTTAGATCACGATAATCCCTGTTGGCAGCAGTACAATGTGATATTGATAGTCTTTTGTATCTTAACTGATGATGTATAATATATGGAAGCCACTAGTTGGTATGATGCAACATTGGGTTTTTTGTATTAGGAAATGAATCTACCAAATCAAGTTGTTTCTGGCTTGCTACCTGACAAGTACTCTATCATATATTCAAATGAGGTAAAGATAATTATTTTGTGTATTTTCTAAAACTTGAGTTAGTTCTGTATAGCTAATAGTTGTATGTGCGTATTACATGTCTGTATATGTGACCGGATTTCACATAACAAGGCTTCCCGGCACACACACAAAATCAAACTTACGATTTTACCAGAAATGGATTGCTGGTCTAATACACTATCATATTTCACACTGTACTTCCTTCAGCACTGACAAGTCTGGTTTCTGTAGCAGCTTTCTTCCGACCCTGTCACAGCCACGAGTGTGAGATTGGCACCATTAAATGGCCATGGCTTTGTGATAATGGTGTGTAGTGAGCTGGGACTTCACAGAGAGCTCGCCAATAGTGTTCTCAGTCAATTTGGAGTAATTTGAGGGCCATGGAGGGCCATGGTGGCATGGAGAGCCCAAACTTGGCCTCTGGATTCCAATCGTCTTCTTACTCCATTTTATACTCGTATATTAAGACCACCGTCCACCCCCCACCCCCCACCCCCCACCCTCTCACCCTATTACTACCATCTGTGATATTATTACCCGCTCGAAAAAAGCTGCTCAAAACAGGGCAAATTTTGGGTATCAGAAATGTATACACCCACTCAGTGATAGCTAGTGAACAGATGAACAATTGGTGCAAATTTTGTTTGCACAGCTGTAGGCACTGGGAAGTTATTACACAATGATTCCTTAAAATCGCCATATCTCCAAACAAAGCTTTGTGCGTCGAAGCCTTGTTTTGTCAAATTCAGTCACATATATTGTATATCTCAATGGGAGGGAAGTATGTATGCAGTTTCTGTAGTTTGCAGCCATAACTTGATTTACACAGATATCATTGAAATTTAGATACAGTAGCCACCGAGATAACTGTTATCAATAATGCACGCTTGTAAAATCTAGCAATTTATGATGGACATATATGTGTGTGTATTACTACTCATTAAAAGGATTGAATCTGAAAGTGTTGTAGCTAGCTGTACATATTTCACTGTTGCTATGAATTCTTATGAGTACTAGCATAGTTTCACAATATATAGATGCACATTTTAAATTGAAATATTTTGTGAAATATTAGAAAGCCGTACAATAAATTTCTTCATACAGTTTTTACAATCCATAGATCTTTTATCAGTATCATTAATAGACTCACCTTGTTATAGTGGCCATGTATGTTAAGCCAAACTGAGTTACTGAACTGATTTAGTAAGGACACATGAAACTAGTCCTGTTGATGAATTCTTAGTGTAGAAGAGGAAACTATCATTTGATGCATATAGTTACAGCACAAAGCAAAATTGCACATATTTATATCCACATTGGTAAATGTAAACAAAGAGACACCAGTCTGTTAGAGGTGTAGCTCAATATGTACTATCACTGTACATACAGCTAATGACCGATGGAGTTGTGTTTCCATCCATTGTACAACTGAGAATACTACCTAATGAAGAAACTGATAACTAGACTGGGTACCATTCTGTTGAATGAGGTTGAACTTGGAGTAGTCCTTGAGCCTAGTTTCACAGATGTGGTGCTACAGATGTATAGATTGTCGTATGACATTACAACAACTGTTAGAAGAATTGTAAGTATTCTAAGGTGGTTTCCCTTCATGTTTCATGTTATCAATGTTGTTATTGATGTTGTTGTTGTCTATTATCCTGTCCTTGATGTGTTTATACATTCACCATTGTAAGAAGTTATTGAATCCTGTGCAGCTATATAAAAATTATATCTTATTCCTTTTGTGGAGATTTTCTTACTGTTGATATCCTTGTGTTTACATTCCTGTGGATGTCATTGTTGAATTCTTCCTTGTAGTTCAATGTAAAGCCACACCAAAATCCTCTGTTGTAGTACATAGATCATATTTAGTATTCAAGTGGCTTTTGGACCACACAACATTATTATGTGTCGTTTATCAGACAATACTTTGTGTTGTTTTGTGGAATCCTGTTTGGTGGCTCTAATATAATTGTACTCTGGGATGAGAATGTAGTGCTGTGGTGTTAACATGTAGGAGGAAGTTTAATGATGGTTTATTATTAGTTCATAAATACCCACCAATTAATTCATAAAATTAATAATGTTGCAGCTTGTTGAGTCCTGTACTACAACAGAAACAGCTTTCTCATTTTTAAAATACTTGGCTTTATCTCCTGAAATGGAGTACTGTCAAACTTATGAATCATACATTCTTTATTGAATTCTAATGTTATATAATAACATTTCTATTAAATTGTGATAAGTTCTGATAAGCCATGTATTAAATTGACAGTGATTAATAATAACTTAATCCTGTGTATCTATACTCCAGATGCTTTTATACAAATAAGATATCAGTCTAAATCTGTATATAGTGTCTGTACCTATGTTTTTACTGCCCTGTATAAATACAGTAGGTACCAGTAATGATGACAATCATTTTGTTGCATAAACTGTATACATTTTTTGCAGATGCCTCACTTGTGTTTCCCCTTTAACATACCTGCTGATAACATAAATCTTCTGAAAAGGAATAGATTTTGTAGAACCACAATTTTTCTTTCACAGCAGCAACACAACCGCAAAAGTTCTCTACCACAAAAAGAACCGACAACAATTGTTTAATTGTTTTGAATGTGATACAACAGATCGTACTACACTTATCCATTTATAGACATATAGTACAATATTAATCCGCCCACAAAGCCATAAAATTCTTGTACATGTAGCCACACAACAATAATAACTAATATCCAATGTCATTTAGAACTAACACCTGTTAATCTGTGATATAACTATGCAGTTACTGTATTCTACAGTTCACTCTATTGCATTTCTACCATATAAACTTCAGTGTGAAACTAAAATAGCATTGATATCTTGTCTTACAATATGATGGGTAATGACATAATGGAACGTACATACATACATGCACATTAAATTATTATTATGTGTATCTTCTAATTTTCAAACCAGCAGTTGCTACCACAAGGTCACTTGAGACCATGCACTGACTCCACCACATTGAGTAGATAGGCATAATGTGTTTGGTATTCACTTCAGGATGACAGATGACACTTGTGAAAAAAATTTTTTTTTGCTTAGATCCATTGATAAAGGTATCTATTTTCAGAAGTTGTTTGAATGATAACTGAAAATTAGCCACAAAAACTTCATAATTTAATCTGTGAGAAATCATAAATCTGAAAGCCTTAATATTTTCCCTCACGATATTTAAATTTGTTAGTATACTGTATGACTGCAACATTATAATCTGAATGTAGACAAAAGTACTGAACCCGACCAGCACACATGCATTTGTCCACATTTGTACAAAATAGCTAAATGAATGGTACATAGTATAAGTAACTAATTATCGACCAAGTTTTGAGTTCTTACAAACTCTCAGTTTCACTATTGTTCAAGCTGTTAAGTAGTTGTGGTCCCATGATTATTATTATTATTATTGTTTTTCAGTACACACACACAAAAAAGATACTGAAAGCCACTGACAAGTGCTGCCAGTGACTCTACTACAATTAATTACAGTAAATAATTACTTATAACAGTACTGCATATATTGATGATGGTGACGCTGTTGAATAGTGGCAGCAGGGACAGAGGTAATGGAAGGTATGAATGTTTGTATCATTGAATTTCCGCATGAAATGATCCCACATGTAGTTGATCATAGACTGATTTATTAACTGGTAAACTGAGACCATGCAAAGTAGGAATTATCAACCAGTGGTATACTTGTTATTGCCACATACATATTTTCCATACTGACTTGTTGCTAATATCACTGCACCTGAAAGCTTTGCCCTATCCAGCTATAGATTATGCTAACAATGTACATGCTCACCAATTTCAGATGATTGGAATGCAAGATACAACCGTGATCAGTTTTAAATTAATAGCACATACAACATCATCTTTATTAATACAAAAACAACTAAACTACAAGTCTTTAGACTGGTTTTTGTTTTTACGCTTCTCCCAAAGACTAAACAGAAGAACCTGGCTGCCTTTGCCAATTTATTACATGGTAAATAATGGTACATTTGGAACATCATGTAACAATGAGTCCAGTTTATCGGTTAGACATGTTTCAGGCTCAGCACAGTTGTAAGGATCTACAAAATTGAGGCTATATGTTTCCAATGAGTACTTGCAACACTGGTATATTGTTGGTCTTGGCCTTTTAAAACGATTTATCACCTCCGCTCAAATGTAGCAATTCATCTGTGTTACAACACAAACTTGCAGCAGGAAGCACTTTTGTAAAATCCTTCTCTAGGGTTAAAATCCTATAAAAGAGGGCAGAAACCATCAGAATAGTTCAACAAACAAGTATGAGTTTACAGAGGATTTTTTACAGGAAATTGTTAGGTCAGTAATACATAATCGGCCACTTACCTATATATATACTAGTGTTTTTCTTATTTCTCTATACTGTGTGAACATATCAAGATATGTACTTCTCAGAGATATAAGTTTACATACAATGGGATATGTACTTCTCAGAGATATAAGTTTACATACAATGGAAAATATGTATACAACAGATTATGTTTCGCAGAGGAAATTGTACCATCCAGTCACAAATCACACCAATTGACAAATGTTTGAAGCTACCTTGTGATCATTACTTGGCCTCTGTTTTACCCGTATATATTTCCATAGCTACATTGTCATTACTGTCAATATATACATACATGTATTACCTTAGAGTTTAGCTTCCACATGTGCATGTAGTTATTTTTTGTTGCTATTATTGATACATTGTATTAATCCATTGTAGATTATCAGAGAAGGACTTAGTTGTATTAAAGATGAGAATCCAGCTGAAAAACCTATCAAAGAGGTGGTAAGTACCTATCACCATCGCCTTAGCTAGTTTTGTAAAGAATCATTAGCGTATCAAACAATTCTGATGACAATAACCCTATTCTTCATCTCTAAATACGGTAAAATTTAGTTGTAAAGAATCTTCCCGGCTTAATGCATACATGTCCATTTTTGTACAATGGTAGTGTGTCAGCAGGTTTGATATGTTACCGTAGCATGTCCAAATATGGCTATATTTATGCAGCAAGCTACAATATTTGGTGGCAGTGTCAAACTGGAAGTTGAGTATCTGATGATTGAGAAGCTAAAAAACAATATTAAAAATGCACAATAGTTTGTACTGTTTTGTATAGTGTGTCATGAAAGTATCAAGGCTCTAGTGTGTAAACTGTAAACTGCAAGACTAGTTCTAGTTTAAAGGGAAATTATAAGTCGCATAATTAGCAGTTGGGTTTGAACTAAAATATGTTCTAGTGTTAACTTATATCCAGTAAGAAAGTACAGTATATTTGCCCAAACCATTTGTGATTTATGGTAATTTCATGGAAACTGTACAGAGCACCCTTAATTAAAGCAGAGGTGTGCATCAGGAGCTAGAATTTGGCAGTGGCATTAACTATTGAGTATACAACATTGTACACAAGACCCCTGCATTGATTATACATAGAGGTTACTTCACTATAGGGAAGATCATATCCAAATACTATGCAATAAACGAGTGGACGTGGCTCATGTATGCCTACAGACAGCAACATACGATGCTGATATGTGAATGTGGCACCATTGTAAGTTTTTGAGTACATCTATACTTCTAGCTTGCAAAATTATTGTGACATGTCAGGTCAGACTTAGATATTTTATAAAGTGGATCAAGCTACTTGACGAATGTGACCTAAATGATAGTTGGATAACCCAACCCAGTCTCAAACCTGAGATTTTAAGCAGGCTGATCTGTCAGTCAAAATTTAGGAATAAAATACAATAGGACTGGTATAAGTCAATCTGATATGTGATTTTAGTCACATCTGAAAATTGTTGGTAGCATCTTTCTAACGTAGAAGAGACTTGTGTGCCTCGAGTCGAATGCTGTATGCAGAAATTGTGTGTTGTAAGTTTTAAAAGTACTTGGTTATTAACTACTTTCATGCCTACAACCCAAGCAGTTAGCCATGTTAAGAAATCAGAATTGATTGGCATTATCTTGTTGCATAAATCAAACAACTGCAAACCAAAATATGTTTCTACTTCTATGAGACCCACTTGACTCTTAGCCCAAGTTATCTAGGTCAACCAATCTGGTTTCAAGCTTGCTTTAATCCTACTAGAACAAAAAAAGTCAATTGCATAGAAAAACCATCCAGAAACAATCTTTGTAGCATATCCAACCCTAGCTGACCACAACTATCAGAATAAGGATATAAACAGATTGACACAATCAACACCCAATAGAAGTCACACGATGATTATGAGTTATATACACCACATAATTTATGCAACAACTGCATATTCAGAGGAGAATGCAGTAGGAAATCTTCACACAACTTAATGTGTCATGCAGAACGAATTCAAAGAAGTAGACAAGCTTGCACTGTACACATATTGGAATGAACAAAATCCACACTATATTATACAGGTTGCTACTGCCTACACATGACCATCATATAATTAAAAGCGCTTAACCTAAATTACCCACAGGAAGCATTTTAATATAGGTATATACACCCTTGTGGGTTCATGTGCAGTTGTAACTATGACTGCTACATTATTACAACTGTAACATGGACATTATCTGTGTGAAGTAGCAGTATCAATAGGATACTAGTTATTATAAATAAAATTTGGAAGATTGGCCTGTTTTCAATTAATACAGTTCTGTGCTACCAACACGAAGGATAACAATTGAATACATGGAGGCATGGACAATAGAAAGAAATAAAACTGTTATAGACAAATTTTTTCTTGTGAAGCTATAAAATCAGTCAATATAGGTATGCTGACAGATACGGTTTTTCCTGAACTATTTCTCCATCCATTTGTGCACATTTTTAGTCACAACCAACTACAATGATGAGGTTTATAGACTCTTAGTTAATTTAGCTGCAGATGACATAAAATGTTCAAAAGTGGGGTTATATGGGTTTCAATCATTGTCATGGATTAACTGCTGACCAGGGAGATCAATTGACCTGAATAGTAACCCGGATGGGACCTGCACCTGGATGGGATCAGGTTTCATTGCAACAAGGGCATGCACCAATTGGGTACTATGTCGGCTACAATTAGCCTTGCATATAACAGGATCAGTGAGTTGCTGTGGCTCTATGTAAGTATACAGGCAGATGACGGACAATTCTTACTGTTTGGCAATTTACACTACATGATTCAAAACTGCTCCCACACTTCAGCTCTAGTAGTGTCAACCTCCATTTCAGAATGGTGGTTATTGATGTATAAGCTCCTCATTTATGAAATCTATAAGCACCACCCCAGGCATAAGACCTGGAGGACTAGAATATGATTCACTGCATTCTTCATAAAAAAGGTCACATCGTTTTGAGTTTGAATCACACTTGATCCAACCCAACAAAATACTCTTTAAAACCCACACAATCCTATTGGCCATGATAATCCAGATAACCTGACCCATGTTTGTACATAATGTTTCTACTATCATGGGCTCACACAGTGTGATGATTAAACTAATAATCATATATTACATGGTTGTTTCCACTGTATACTTTACCTGTAGTCATTAGCTACAGATGCTGTATATATTTCCTATTTTAGGTTTCAGCAAAATTAGCATATAAAGCTTCTATGCAATTTGATATGTTTAATAGCATTAATTTGAAAACATATCAGTGAATACAGCATTTAAAATATCCTTGCACACCAAGTGTTCAGGCAGATGGCCTTTATTAAGGCTTCTGATGAGCTCATTTTTACATCAAGTTGGAAACCCATTGAGATTCAACTGCTAGCAGATCAGCTACATGGTTGTGTACTTTGTCTCTTCATTGCTATATTCACCAGCTAACTTCCAGCATAATGATACAATTATAATTTGTTTCTGTTATATTGAACTAGCTAGTTATTTCACTGTTAAACCATCCCAGAAAAAGAAGTTTCAAAGATGCAGCCTTGTACAGTTTCAGGATAGTAATCTATAGAGTGTAACACTGTAGCTGTACACTTCACTTGTAGAGAATCCATTGAACAGTATATATACTGAACGTAATGAGTAATGTGTTAGCAGGAAAATCCCTATACATGTAGTGTTGGCTCAATAGGATATGATTGTGTTACTGTACCACACTAGTAAGGTCATTACAAGTTTCTACATGTGTTCTGTAGTTTGATGAGTGTCCAAAGCGATTTGTCAATTTGGAATCAACAGGATGGGACTACTACTTATTGGGAACTCATCTCTATGAAGACTTGATGCTACACCAGCTGAACAGAGCCAGTCTTTACATGACAAATTAAAGAGTGCTTGTCCTGTAGCAACTTAGTAGCTGTGTATATATGTTATGATCTATCACCCCACGTATATACTATATATGTCAACTTTATCAGTTGCATACTGTTATTCTCTAGTCATTAACTTTAGTTCACACAATTATATTTTTCACTTTATACCTTAAAAATACAAAATTGTATAATTACAGTAAATGTAAATGAGTAAAAATAGTATAAAATCACACAATAAAAAATCACTGGTCATGTATTCATCTGAAAAATTTTAAAAAGACACTTCTCGGTAGCTATTAGTAGTGGCACCACTTGTTATCAAAAGTAATTTTAGCTTTTATTGAGGAAAAACTGTATGAACAGTGATGGGTGCTGTCATGACATTGTCTTTCTTGTGGTGATTCTTTTAATAACTGTATAAGAATTTTCTGTAGACTGTCAGCATCATTTTTGATTCTCCTGACTACACTGTTGACTGGATAATTTCTGGGTGAGAAGCAGTCCTTGGTTGCATTTATTAGTGATGCAAGTTGTTCATCAGCTTGTAAGCAGTCACTTGGTATACAATCACATCCAGTGATGTTCAGCTATACACAACACAAAATGTTGGTAAACAATATATAGAACTACAACAATAATGAAACTTTTAAGCTAAAAGTATAGCTAGCTATATACATGTATTTTACATAGAACTAACGCTCACCAGATGATAAAGGCGAACAATATTGTGTTCAAGTTGGTTCTTAATGGAATGGAGTGAATGATGTATCTCTCTTTGTCCTGTTAGTCTTAGTAACTTCAACTCCACCAACATCACTTCTGTGATATACCTTTGGTGAAGGATGAGGCCATTGTAGAACTTTTGCAACAGATCTTTTGTGACATTTTGTGACTCTGGATAGTAGGCCAAGTTGAGCTTGTAGCTATCATAACATTCTCCAAAAGTCTGTAAAATAAGTCAACATTCATGATAGCTAATGCATAATAATTATTTTAATTATGCAAACTTTACTTAGCTATTAATTAGCTAGCTATTCCATTATGGGCGGAAACACGTGATGTACATACATATAGTAAGTAACAAATCTCTGCATTGCATTCGCACTTACTTCTTTGTTGTCAGTTAAACTAATCAGGAAGTCTGTTTCCATCGTTAGCTTGCTGATTCCAGCTTCCTTCTTGCTTGGGCTTAGCCACTTGGTTAACACTTTTGTCACATTGCAGCCACAATTGACAGTACTATTGTTCCCGCTGCCAACGCCGCTGCTAGAGTTAGCAGCGCTATCATTTTCAGAGCCCAGCTCAGCAAAGTTCGTATCGTTTGTTGGTGGCAACGGGGAGGAGTTGGCTTTCATGCTAGTTAAAATGATCATGTATAGAAGAGTGTAGAATAATCCTTGAACTGGCGCCATTGCTGCTAACTAGCTGTTGTTTGGTCAGAGATTGACTTTTTTATGTTTTGATCAGTGAATTGCTTACTCCTCCATTGCACAGCTAGCTATTTATAGAAGATTTCACCCTGCTGTCTTCACCGTGAGTGAAGTTAGATCATATGGGGAAATTCCCCCTGTGCAAGCCGGCGTATTGATTTGTGACGAACGATGATTTCGTAAAACTGTTCTTCGGGATTTTCAGTCTATAGCAGTTATACCATAGCTACGTGCATACATTAGACAATGCATGCACAGTGATCTAACACGTCAGTATTAGCTATAGGGCGCCTGAGTGCTGGGCGAATATGCACGCAGTTATATTACTTAGTATAGTGACGAATTGTTACAACGTGCATCGATCGTAGCGTACATACACGAATGTATATAGCTAGCTATATATCGCTATAGCATTGATGACTTATAGCCACAGGCTACAAAAAGCCACAATGTTGCAGGTACAGTATGCAGTAGCTAGCGGAGTGAAAATTATAGTTAGCGGCTATACTGAGCTATATATTAATCATGCATACACTCATACTTGAAGGTCTCAAGATATGGCTAACAATGGGATCCTATGATCCAACCATCAAAGTCACAAAGATGTCTACTTAGCTACAGTTAGCCAGCTTCAAGACATATAGTTATAACAGTCATTTAATTAATTGCATAGCTGATTTATTTTATTTATTAAAGCTTTTCAGCACAATTAAGTGCTGAAGGTCTGTAGGACACCTGGTCCTACAGCCTGTTTAAAGTTGTTAGCTACATTAAGTTTGTTTGCATGAAAATATTATCCCTGGCTAAAGAAAACGTTTTTAGGTTTAATGCTGGAAGCTAGCATACTAGTTACATTTAATAACTTTATAACACATTGTCCCTATAAGTAGCTATAATTGTGAGAAATACATAGTTATACATGCCTGGATTTAGATTTCAGAAATAGTTATTGTAGCTGTATAATAGTTCATTGCCTGGTATTTCAAAAGCATTTAATCACTCCAACTACAAATTGCAAATAAAAAACCACAAATACATAACTATACTGCAATTAACAGTTATATGGCTCCTATAAAGTAGTCGATAGTAACAAAAGTACCAACGTACATAATTGATAGCATAGTCACCGACCGCTTGTCTGCACAAATTTGCCCTTTAGCAGTGATGTACACATTATTCAATATGATGACTAATGTTTTATTATGTCATTAGCTAAAATGTATCTGTTCAGGATATGACTGAGCACCAGCTTAAGGATGTTCCTGTATATAAAGAAGTTGATGGCTCTATCAGATACCGATTCTGTGTGTGCTGTATATCCACTCATGTGTCACTCAAAACACACAGCTAAATACTTTCATTTATGTCTTTTTTTAATATCAATATTTCCTCACTTCCTCACATTATTGTCCTGTACAAGATTCCTACAATGTGTTGAATTTTCCTGATAGATCTCCCATATGTTATACTATTGTATGCTTCCCATAGTATATACATGGCACCGTCCCTACAATACGAATGGCTATTCTTGGAAAAACAGTGTTACCACTATATATGCTCAACTCACTTAATTGGCCTTCTCTTGAATCATGCTGCACCTACTCTAAACTAGTTATGTTTTACAAGATAATTATCTCATTGTTGTACCATCTGTATATCAACTCCAATGTTAACGTACACCATGCAGGGGGCTACTTACAGTGTTTTAGAACACCATATACTAGCTTAACGTTCACCATTACTCCTTCCTGTCGTCAATGATTAGATCATGGATCAATCTTCCAGAGAACATTGTCATCCAGCCGTCTTTGAATGTTTTTAAAGATCTATACCTACTTCCTGTAGATTACAAATCTAATCTAATCTAGTGCTTACTGTATATCTGTGTGTCATACTCTGTATAGAGTCCTTACTACACAGTAATAATAAATAAATACTATAATTCACAATTACAAGTCTATACAGTCTGTTTAAGCAACAATTGTAATTTTTGTATGTATTAGCTAAAAAGACATTAAATATCATAAGCATTTTCAAAATGTTAAATTACTGTTGGAATACTACATGTATGCCATATAAGGCATATAACTAGCAGTAAATGGGACAAATTTTTGTTCACAACTGCACATCCAGACAGCCACACAAGAGGTCACCAGAGATCTAATAAGTGTCATTTTCAAAACAGATTAAAAGGTTTCGTGATTTTCATAAGTGCATATCAGCATTAATGCATAACTAGCTATAGGAATGGTACTGGTAAATACCCTGACAATTTGTTGTCATCCTTCAGATAGGGCTAGCAAGCCATTCAGTGTTCAGCCATAGTTACCTTGTATAATTATACAGTTCGATAGTTTTGCTTTTCACCTCTGCATAAATTCCGTATACCAATATATTTAAGTGCAATATAATTAATTAAGCTTTTAAAAGTATATTGGTAATGCATCTCTGCATGTGTAACTCTGTGGATAAGTCTAAATATCTTTGCTCTAACAAGCATTATAATGCTTCTCAAAATCACCTGTATGATGTAATTTGATGCACTGATATATGTACTCTATGATGCCATTTCATTATGGTGGTGGGAGTTTCATCAAGCGAAAACACGTAAAATTCTCTGTAGACTTATATGTGTAAACCAGCACTATAAATAAGTGTGGGAGCTATAGCTTCCTCAAGTTTGTTTGCAATGACAAATATAGCAATGATGTCCACAGTGGGGATAATTCATTTAGTTTTGTACGTGGTGATTGCTAAAGTGGTCATGGCTAGTAGTTTGCAGGATGATGGTTCCTCTTTCTTACTAAATGAACCAAACTGTGGCTCTGGCTCTGGCTCAGGAGATCAGTCTGGTTCAGGAGTTGATCACATTGACCATAATGGCAATTCTACTACCTGTCACTGCAATGGGACAGATTTGGTTGTCAGTGGGTGCTTTTTAAATAAATGGCTAAGCCCTACCAAGAAAGACTCTGGATTTCACAAATTATCATCAGAAACAGATAATCTAATATCTCTAACTGACAATAAGGAGGTTAGTGTATGTTAATGTATGTATTGCAGCCATTATAAGCCATATATGGTTGCATGTGTTTCCAATTAGCTTTTTACGAAAAGTTACAGTATCTATCAACTCTACAATCTATGGAATGTGTCTATGTTTATTATCATGTATACTTTACAGACTTTTGGAGGATGTTATGACAGTTATAAGCTCAATATGGCCTACTATCCAAAGACACAGTAATTCACGCATGAGCTTTTACAACATTTTTAAAATGGCTATATCCTTCACCGAAGATTTATTATAGAAGTAATGTTTGTGGAGTTGAAGCCACTAAGACTAACAGGAAAAAAAGAAATACACCATTCACTTTATGTCATTAAGAATCAGCTTGAACACAACATTGCTCGTATTTATTATGTGGTGGGTTTGTGTCAGTGTGCATTCTTAGCTATATAACAGCTAGCTGGCTGCATTAACAGTTAAATGTTTTATGTGTTGTGTAGCTGAACATCACTGGATGTGATTGTACACCAAGTGACTGCTTACAAGCTGATGAACAACTTGCATCACTAATCCGATCAACCAAGGACTGCTTCTCACCCAGAAATTATCCAGTCAACAGTGTAGCCAGGAGATTAAAAAATGATGTCAACAGTCTACGAAACATTATTAAACAATTAGAGAATGATAGATTACTACAAGAAGTACAAAATGATAACACCCATGAATGCCTGTACAGTTTTTCATCAATTAAAGCTGAGATTGCATCTGATAACAAGTGGTGCCACTACTAACCATCAAAGAAAATATCAGTTGAAATGAATGTGTGTAATTAATTTATCTATTTGTATAGGCATATCCAGTGTGTTCTATCAATCATTTATTTACCCTGAACTGTTATATTATACCCAATTTAAAAATCATGTTGAATTTACATTTAATGTAATATTTGAACATATCAGATGTCTAGTAGGATAGTATTTAATTAATAATAGAATGCAGTATTTCATATGCTGGTTGTGTGGCTTCTTGTAAGCACTTATTTACCTAAACTGTTCAGTGTTCATTATAGAATACTACCTTATAGCTAGTACACAATGCACCTGGGAGAGAGATGATTTGAATACAAGAAAATACTAGGGATTATATAGGCCATTGTCAAAATGTATTATTTTAAATCTAGTCAAATCATAAAACACACCATATGAATTTCATACTGACATGATACACCATTGGAATATGAATAGACTTGCCTGTATCCAAGGAAAAGTGTTGAGGTGTATAGTATTTCCCATGCAAGTTCTATTCTGCTTGTTGTACTATAGTTAGACAGCTACATACATGGTTGAACTAAATAGTATTGTGGCAAAAGTGCTTCATTCTATGCATATATACATACGTGTACATCTCAGGAAATACCTATAGGTGCACTTTTTAATGTTTCAGTATGTAATAAGAAAATAAGTATGTGCTTTAAGCCACTGAATAAACCTATTCAGTCCATGCAAAACATTACCTACAGGTACACACTTGGAGGTATTGGTGAGTATTTGTAACATTTATGAATATATTGTATTAGATAGTACAATCCAAGGAGGTAAAGAACCAAATTGACATTTGACAATTGTATATATTAAATGTAGCACATATTGCTGTCAGACCTTCAGTGCTTGTTGCTGCAAAGTTCTAATAATGATAATAATAATAATAATAATAATAATAAATAAGCTGTACATTTAAATATTGTAGAGAACTATTCAAACATAACGATTTGTTAAATTTTGGACTGCTCAATGCAATAGTATTCAGTATACTTTTTAATCTGATTGAGTTGTTTGAAACAATAACTGAATACCTTACATCCAAGCTACTGTACATAGTTAATTACTATTTTAAAATCTTAAAAACAGCATTCATTTATTTTGCTATTCCAGTATGGATGTGTGTCTGTGTGTTGCTGGACTTCATGTTCATTAAATGTATCTGTGAGGCTTGTTTTGATTGATACAGCCTCACATAGGTACCAGTTTCAGACTCAGTCAGTGTCCTTTGTTGGCAATTTTGTTATTGTGTGAGTGTACGTGTGTGTGTGTGTGTGTGTAGAGGCAGAAAACAGCACTCAAAAGTGTGGGTGGGGGGGAAGTTGACTGTGAGTTAAAAAATCATTAACTGTACTTTAGTGTGTGAAGGCCAATACTAGAGGGCATGCCCCCAAAGGGAAATTTTGAAATTTGAGATTGAATCTGAGAGAATTTTCAGTGGTACATGTCATGTGCATGAATGGGATATATACTCCTATAATAATTTTTATGGTAATGATTTTCATTAAGATACTGTGCAACACAAATCCTTTTTCTGTTTTCTTTGCTGCAGTACAACTCTGTATGGAATAAATTACCTGCACTAATAAAAGATTCAGTCTGCTTGGACTCATTTAAATCAAAAATTGTCTTACTTAGTGTACCAGGGGCGTAGCCAGGATTTTTTGAAGAGGGGTTCTAGCACCAGCATTGAGTTACTAGAAGCAGGGGTCTGGGGGCACAGCCCCCAGTCGCTGGGAGACTTTCTATATTTTAAATAAATCATAACTCAGCAAATTGCTATATTTTATGCAAAAAGTACATTAATTATGATGCATTAAGTGCCCCTGTGATGAAGGTAGTACTAGATAAAGTCATCTAGTGGCATAACACATAGAGACACATATAGTAATCTGTAAGTGATAGTTATATCTCACTGTAATATAGGAACCATGAATCCACTGATACAAATGACAATCAAAACAATATAACTATACAAATATGCATAGCATGAATTCATTTTGCATAACACAAGTGATGAATTACTAGAGCTCTATATCTTTAAACACTGCACACCGAAGCTATAGCAGTATAAGGTCATGCTAAGTTTTGCATTTAATGTTGGAATGTCTGAAAAACTTCATATGGGCATGGATATTTACATGCATGTTCTATAAGAGTATACCTGACTGCTCTATTAGAGTATATCGGCTCATGTTACCTCTGTAAATTCCTTCCCTGAGAGATTAATGTAAGTTTCATCAATTGTTGTGCTGTGCCATTACACTATATTGCTCACTCATTTTGTCCTGCCACACTAAATGGTGTGTTAGGATCCTGCCTGCAGAAGTCTAAATTTTACAGGGGGGTTCCTGAACCCCCCTCCCTACGCCCCTGTGTACTATAATGTATTATTTAATATTCTGTGATACTTTATTTAGTGACAAATTGAATTAATTGCATTAGCAGAACCAATTTATATTATGGGTCTGTCGAATAGTAGAGTAGTTAGGTGACTGCTCTATTAGAGTATCACAATCTCTTGCAATCCCAGCACTGATTCATGCAGTATTCCATCCTTGCATAACCTTTAGTACAAATCTCTGGCAACAGTTGCTTTACTTTAGTAATTGGGCATTGGAAAAAGTGAGGGGGCACTGCCCTTCCACTATTAAGTTTCCCCATCCACCCCATTTCTCCATCCCTGTATGTGTATGTGTGTGTGTGTGTGTGTGTGTGTGTGTGTGCGTGTGCGTGTGCGTGTGCGTGTGCGTGTGGGTGTGTGTGTGTGTGTGTGCGTGTGCGTGTGCGTGTGCGTGTGCGTGTGCGTGTGCGTGTGCGTGTGAGTGTGCGTGTGCGTGTGCGTGTGCGTGTGCGTGTGTGTGTGCATACGAGCGTATCTGCATGCGTGCGTATGTGTACATGTGTTTGTGTGTGTATGTGTGTGGGTGTGTACATGTGCCATATTTTCACTAAGATTGGCTTATTAAAAATACTCTAATAGAGCAGTCACATTTAGTGTTGTGATTGATGTTTAAAAAATAACAATACACTCAGGGGCGGATCCAGAGTTTCGAAAGAGGGGGGGCACCTTTCTGAAAAACAGTTGAAGACCAAAAAAACTTGCTGAAAACCAGTTGAAGACCAAAAAAAAAAAAAAGAAGGTCACAGCAATAATAGCTAGTTATCCTTACCAACTATATCACGTCTGTTATGCAAAATAAAATCCTATTTGTAGCTTCATAGGTAAGCTACACTGCTTCATGAACATTGTGACTGCTTTATTAGAGTAATTGACTGCTCTATTAGAGTATCTCGATCTTGTATGCAATTTCTTGAAGGGGGGAGGGGGGGGCATTTGCCCCAAATGCCCCATCCTGGATCCGCCACTGACACTTCCAACATTGAAATAAGAAAATACTCTCAGTTGGAGTGGCCTTAATGTATATGCCTGACTTGATCCTGTTAGTTTACTATGTAAATTACAGTTAGATATCATGAATATTCTTTTTGACTCAATATAAAAGCCATAATTATCATCACTACTATGTACACAATAAAACATTAATATATTCTAATAGAGCAGTCAGTAAAATGTTAGGCTTATATGCTACTATTGTATTTTTACTTACGTATGCTAGCTTGCAATGTATTTCTTCCCAGTCCATGCAATCTCATTATTTCAATACTTTATTTTTAGACTAATCCTGGTTGATTTGATGTTATTTAACTACAATGTCTAGTAACATTGCTTGAAAATATCTGAACAGGTCTAGATATTTTTAGAATGATACTTTCTAATCATTAAATAATTACTATTTGATTATCTTTGCATACAAATTTGTCACAGGGCCATTTTAGTGGATGAGACACATGAGACAATTATTTGGCTGCTACCTTCACAATGGTAGTTATGTCATTGTGTTGGTATAACCATAAAGATAGCTATTCAACAAATATGATTATTATGTGTTCATAAAGCTCACTATCCAACTTATAACTTTTATATAATATGTTGGGAACAAGGTGTATGGTGTTCACAATAGACAGAAGCTAAGATGTCAATAATTAACTTTTGTCTAATTACAGCAATTACTAGTTGTCTTGTGATGTGGCAGTAACTCTTTTGCAGCATGCATGAAACATGTTGATGATGTAAGGTATAATTTTTCTTATGTACAGTAAGAAATTTAACCATGTGATTGTATTCAGTCGGTTTGAAACGTTAGAATATTTCATTAACTGGAGAATTGCTATTATTTTCTCTGCCTTCACTATAGTACATATGTGTTGAGCTGAACCCTCAAAAGATTTAATGACTTAATGGATGCATTTACACATATTCTTGAAATTTGGCTCATTTGTAGTAGCTACTGCAAAAATATTTCCAGTCTTTTTGTTCAAATGCCTGACACAATATTTATGGCCAATCAAAATTGTCACTTTACAGTTCTTATGGAAGCCATAAAATGCACTGTCCCTGTAATGGAGCCAAACCACACATGTCTGTTGTTGACAACTTTATTGTCACCACTAATCATCTGGTAGCTAAAATAATAATTTACTTTTAGCTGTTTTTTTTCCAGGTTTCAGCCAAACTTATACATACTATAGTTGAGAGTTAAAACATAAAATATGTTTTATCTATGGCTATCTAATTGTGAATGTTATATTAGAGTATAATGACCACTTTACCTATATTAATCTGACTGTTCTATTAGAGTATCTTCCTTTATCTGAAATGTGCATCAAATGTTAAACTTTACAAGTACTTCAAAATGCCAACAGAATTCCTACATGAGTCCCTTTGTATCTAGCATAGTTTGTTAGGCCTATCACTTAGCTTAGTATGTCTTCCTAACATTGCACATCTCGTAGATTTAGTTGACCAATAACAGTCAAAGTGATAAAAGTTATTTTCTAATATGAGAATGACAGAGAATTTGAATTAGTTGTAATCATGCATACCTAAAATAATACTAAGCAGGGGTGAAGTAACTGCCAAAATACTACTGTACTTGGAAACAACATAGCTAAGCATTGCTTCTATGCACATTGCATGCAATATACTTATAAATTGTGGTGCACAAGAAACATTTGATTATGTAGGTGTCTGACTAATGACATGACTGTAATCTACATATAAATATATATTCAAGTCATATGTTTATCTCTGCGCAGATTTCTACTTTTGAACAATACAGACAGAAAATGTGATTGCTGCATTAGAGGGTATATTTATGTGCTTCAAACTTTAACTACTTTGCTATTTATACACATGTATCATTATGATGTGACATGATACAATGGAAATGTATTAGTGTACTAGCTATTTAAAAAAAAGGAAGTAGGGATTGATATAATATAGCTGCATGCTACAAAAAGTAAGGAAACAAGCTTAAAAATGTTACAACTGAAATAAGAAACAGTCCAGCAATTAAAAGTAAACAAGATTAGACGACTACTTGCTAAAATGAGACACACTTTGATTCTTACTTTTGGCAGCATATTGAAGCCAAAAGTAGGCATCAAAGTGTGTCTAATTTTAGTAAGTAGTCGTCCAATCTTGTTTACTTTTAATTGCTGGACTGTTTCTTATTTCAGTTGTAACATTTTTAAGCTTGTTTCCTTACTTTTTGTAGCATGCAGCTATATTATATCAATCCCTACTTCCTTTTAAATTTTTCATTTTTTTAAATAGCTAGCTTGTTTACTTTTATGTCTTATTATACTCTTTGTTTTCCACTTAGTATAAATGTCACCTGAAGCAGCTATCTTTGCCTTAGTACACAATAAGCCCTCTAAAATAATTACCTTTTTTAGAGCTATTGCAGCACTGTTAAAGGCTTCAGCTGGATTTCTAATGGCGTAAATGTTGATGATTTAACAGTAAAACATCGCTGGAGAGTCCATCATTAAGAGTGGAACCCTCGCTTTTACTTTAGAAGTCTGGAAGCTGAGGTGGATCCACTCCTCAAAGGCAAAGGCATTAGCTAGCTACCTCGCAAAAAAGCTAAACTGGTAAGACTATAAAACAACTACCCAGTGTTATTTGCAAGAGACAACTCCTCAAGTACTACACCGTCTTACGCACACATACTCATACTTCCATAAAATAAAAAGTTTAAGTTTTCAGCTTTTTTTTCTCACAATCATACATACTATATATATTTTAAAGCAATGGGAAAAAACACAATTAACTACAACTACAATGCAAACTACTCTACAACTAAACAACAATCACAATTACAACAGGGGTTTGGGGAAAGGAAAATCAGTGTCCTCACACTGCAATTCCCAGTACCGTAAAATCATACGGGCATTGTTCATTCATAAAGAAACTGAAAATTGTTGTAACAAATGTTTACGAGCCTGTTTGATTAACGCACCACTTCTGGCTGTGGTACAGTCAGCGATGGTACAAAGGGTTCAAAGTGCAAATGGTGACCAAATACCAAAAGTTTCTACAAGTGGGACAAAGTCACACCCCGCCTCCTCTACAGCATCTTGATGTCTCTGGTCATCCTTCGAGAAGAACAAAGACGCTAATGAATGATGAAAGCATACAGCATGGTGCAGTGGACAGAACGTAATCGGAACAACAGATTCGTGAATCTGCTGTGATTATCTTGGCTGTCTGAAATTTCTGGAGCTGTACACCTAGACACAACTGGGTCTTACAGCAGGCAGGCAGGCAGGCTGACAAAATTCAGGTTAATCAAGGTACAGCATCATTACAGCAGTGTTAATGTATTCCAGGTAGTTTTGTCAGGTAAAACTAATTGCAAGGCTGTTTTTTAAAGTGCGAAAAATTACGTAGCCATATGATTTCTTACCAATCCCTACTTATTAAGTACTATCGTACTTAATTATGCAGTAGAACTTAGCTACATACAGTACAATACAATTTGCATATGTACATACATGTATGAAGAAAGTATACAATTCAAAAGTCCTATGCTTTAGTATTGTCAACACTCAATCGCTAACACATTTCTACTTACAATTATAGCTATTTAGCTATACCAATGCAGCCAAGCTGTCAAAATAGCCAGCAGCTAATCATGTAAAGGTGGTTGCATGGGAGTCAATAATAGCTTCAATTTAATGTCAATCAAATCAATTTTAAAACAATGACAGCTTCATCACAACAAAAATACTTGAAAAGAGAAGTCCACAGCAAAATGGACCATACTTACATGGTCCCAAATGTGACATTTATTATATATATATAGTACAGCAGTGCTTTCAGTAATTAAATTATTAATCAGACACCCTCCAGGGGCATGGTATTGATGTACAATTATAATTATGTGTTTATAAAATTCTTTTAATTATATTGTCTGTTCCAGTGATATCACATCATAAAGGCTATTCTACTCTGGCTCAGTTCTTGGAACATACCTGTTGATGTCAGTTGATTAATGTGCTATATAGCTTGAAATCATGACAATGACAAGTAGCGGCTAGTATTGTGAGAAGATAACCATCTATAGTAAAGTCTTGTTCTTCTATGCAGTATTGGCCATTTTAACATGTTAGATGTATAATATCATGTATTGTCCATGACTGACCTAATACAAAATCTGCTAACTAGGACAGTGGTGATGAAGGTCCCATGTTGATGAACAATATATATACTCTAACAGAATAATCAAACTATTTGCTGAACTTTTGAAGATTTCAAATGTAACAGACCTACATATATATGTATTATCAAATTATATATCATGATAGTCATGATAGTCCTAAGTTATCAACTTCATTGTTTATCGTACATGTATCATGTTTTACGAATAAAAATTTTACCGATGGTTTCTCAATACAAGAATAGTGCATGTTACAATGGCATTTTTTGAGTGTATACCTACATTAACTGTTACTAAAATTAGTACGCTATGTGTGTGTGCATGTAAATCATGTATGTAAACTAGCATGTGTAGAAACAGGAACTTGTTTGTGTTATGCAATTTACAAACACATAGTAGTGTAGAGTATGTAGTGTCCTGTTGCCTGGCAATGACAGTCTGAACAGGAAATATGTGAAGCTTCACTCATGAGATGCACTAAACCAGATGAGATTGTTGGTGGCAAAATACTATGATATCTGTATGAAAAGAAAAAAATATGTAGTCATTGAAACTGTTACATACCTATTAATTCTTATGTCACATTCTCATACTGTCAAATTGCTATTCTGTCTGCCACTTTGACTAAACCACACTATGGGTTCTAATGTTTACATGATGAAATTAGCTACTTTCAGCAAATCTTGGCTTCACATGCCATTTGCACGTATCAGATGGCAGTTACAATTATATTATAATAATAGGTTTCTATATATCAGCTATGCACTTATTGGACAGTGAAACCTTTCTTATAGTGTAGTAAGAGTGTGTGTACTTGTTTAACTTGACCATTTTAAAATTCCCCAAATGTACCATAATAATATTATATCAACAAAATGATTTGCTAAACATAACTACCTGCTTAGTATGGTCAATTAATCCAATTGTAAATGAGATGATCAGGTATCACTACACATTCAAGCATATACATATAGCTACTGTGTATATAAACTATATTTAATGGAAACATATTCTCTTCAACTTCAAGTTACGTACATGTATGTATGGTTAATTATGTGAAATTCCCCTATAGGTTTTTCTTTTGAAATACGTACCAGAATGTGCAACTCTCCCTATTATTAGAATAAAACATCATTAATGACCAGTTGATCTTTCAATTGTACACATCCATATAATTATCCTAACTACATTACATGCACTATTGCTTGCTGTTATTACACTATGATGATTTGATAGATACAACATGTAATATGAGCACTCAACTGGTAAGGTAGTTTCCATACAAATGATAATGATTAGGTCAGAAGTATCTAATCCTATAGCTTATGTTTATATGTTTCCTTGAGAGTCTAACTTGATAACATCCAATGAAGAAATCCTTTGTGTATAATATCTAGTTGTCTGTGAACTCAACATGTAACTTTACTTGTTTACTTTCAGTATTTACCATACTACAATTCATACTATATAGTTTCAACTCTATACGTATGTCTATTTTGTAAACTAGCTAGTGGCTATAGCTACAATTATGCTGTGTAAATTTATGTCCATGATGGCTACATCTGTTATATGTACATATCCAATAGTTGTAGCAATATTAATATATAATTGTTTTAGTCTCATCCTACTCATAATAATCCAATATGTATATTGCACACAAGTTTGACTATCATAAACAATTGTATCCTGTATCCTACTGCAGGGCCTACATGCAACTTCGGTTTCTGTATATATTATATGCTTCATTGAATCTAATTAGATCCATAATTACTCAGTTGTCACAGGGGTGATACCAATTCATGTTTCGCAAATTACGATGCTATATAGTTAGTTCTAAATAAATTATGTGCTGCAGCTATACGGAGCTGCATTGTCAATATAAACTAGTAGCTACTGAAAAATTAGTTGCATGTTGTGTAAAGATCAAAAGATGCACTGATGCTCTGTGACCATCTATATTGTCCCGTGAAAATAACCATGTAAGTGACGAAGTGCTGCACAGTACGTAAATGCATGACCTCAGAACATCCCGTTTTCTTGTGGACATCCGCGTTTTTTGTGTGCAAAGAATTCACCTGCGGCGCACGCCAAATAGTAGGAGGAAAATTGAACTAAGTTGAACACGCGTGTAACAGCTATAAATAAGCAAAATGATACGGTGAAAGAGCAACTAAGCAACAAATCAAATATTAATAGCTATAACTATACAGCTATCTAGCTATATACGTGAGCAATGGAAAAATTGAGCATTCTGTATGTGTTGGTACTGGCTAGCAGCTTGCAGCTGTTAATGACTGCCAACTCCTTCCCTTTACCTGCAGAAGATAATAATAGTGATGGTGCACCTGCTGATAATTCTACTGCTGCTACCGACTGTCGCTGTAATGGTACAAATTTGATGGTCAATGGAGACTTCTTGTCTAAGTGGCTAAATCCAAGCAATAGCATTAGCAAAATATCAATGGCAGCTGATTATCTGAAGATGTTAACCGACAACACAGAGGTAAGAGGGTATACAATTAATTAGCGCTAACTATATGTGTAGCTAGTTTGCTAGTCAAGTGATAAACTAGCTATAGCTAGATATAGTGTTTATAATTATTTATAATTTTGCAGACTTATGGAGGATGTTATAACAATTACGATATGAAGTTGAGCTACTATCCAGAGTCACAACAAGTCACACATGATCTGTTACAAAAGTTCTACCATGGCCTCATCCTTCACCGAAGATTTATTATGGAAGTGATGCTTGTGAAATTGAGATCTGGAGAAGTGCAGACCACTCTAGGAAGACAATTCTATAGTCACCTTACAATTATTGCAAATGAACTTGAACATAATATTGCTCGTCTTTACCATCTAGTAAGTTTTATGTGCAATATGTGGTCACATACTATAGTAAAATGAGTTCTATATGACTGTATGCAGTGTGTACTCAAAGTTTATCATATTGGTTTTGTGTTGTGTATAGCTGAACATCACTGGATGTGATTGTATACCAAGTGACTGTTTACAAGCTGAAGATCAACTTGATTCACTAATAAATGCAACCAAGGACTGTTTCTCACCTGAAAACTATCCAGTCAGGAGTGTAGCCAGGAGAATCAAAAATGATGTTGATAGTCTACGAAACATCATCAAACAATTAGAGAATGACAGATCACAACAAAATCATAATGATGATGACAACACTCCTCAAAGTTCCTACAGTTTTTCATCAATAAAAGCTAAGATTACATCTGATAACAAGTGGTGTCACTACTGAATTGTAAAGAGTAAAGTTATTAGTTACAATGAATACATGATCAGTGAAATTTAATAGTATATTTATTGTAAATTTTTATTTTGTTTTATTTATTTTCTTGTAATCATTCAAATTTTTAATACATTATATAAACAATTTTTAAACATTAACAATTAGCTGAACATAATAATATTATTATAGTTTGATATTCAGAACCAACATAATACAATCATATAACTTCATGGTTGCACTGCAGGACTGTATCTAGCTATCCATAGATGTATGGATTGGCAGTTGATATGTATCCATGTGGAGAATGATCATTTTCTTACTGCACACATTTTCGAGTTAATGTTTATTTTATAACTAACATAAAATAAATAGCAATCAAGCTTAATCTAAATCAATGCAAAAGGGAAAGGACCTGTACATATAAACAATAGCTCAAGCCATACAATCCATATCACAATATAGTACACATAAGGACAAGTATCACAACCTATTTATAAGTGTATACAGAAGACATGTATATGTGATATGTTCAGTTACAGCTTAATACATCACTGTGAATTGGAGTTTGTATATTAGAGCCACCATGCAGTTTTGCTTTAAGACCGAAGTGCATTTAATAGACAACCTGTCCAGAGAAATGTTATAGTAAATACTCAGAAGAGACAACACTGATGACAACTGAGGTTCCCAAAACAATTTATTATAGTCAAGTTTGAAATCTCATCTTATAGTTTACTTTGTAGTGATGATAAAATTGTGCTAATTTCCACATTCTGTGGTGCATTTATGTAACTATTCTAACTCTTCCTGCATGATCCAATTCTTTCATGTCTGTCACTAAACTCCAATGATTTTCAGATAATTCAAATAATAATGCATGGCATAAAATTGTATGACTACTGTAAGTAGTAACGAAACACAGCACAGCACACATGTCACTGTTGTGATGTGTCAGTAATACTGTCCTGCATGACTTAAATACATACATACTATTGCATTGTTCTGCAATGATATGTCATTATGCCTAAATATGGTGTGATATGGCTCTACTATTAATTTTTCAGTTTCATTTTCAGTATAGATATTGCTGTAGCTAAATAAAGAGCATGTCATTTTTCACTTGTCCAGGAAAACAAAAATATCTGTAAAATCCCTTTACCTTATATGGTGTATTTGTATGGTTAATAAACTTCAGTTTCTGTTGTAGACTACATCAATGTTTGTAATGTGGTAACATGTATTATATTATAATGCTGTTGTTATTACATTATATCACGGTTTTGTTCCTCAAATTCATTAACTTATTATTGTAATAAGGTAAGCCAATTTTGGGCAATTGTCACAGAGAAAGGTATATGAATATTTGATTCATTATAGTAAGGAGCATAAAGTCAATGGAAATGAGTTAAATTGCACTTCATAATAAGTTTCCAAATGTGTTATAATTTGAATGAAATTGACTTATTATCAATTTAGCTCCTATTGTTTCAGTACTCTTAACTCCTTTAACAAGTGTAGCATACATGGATGATGATGATATATACTCATAGGAATCAGTTTATTAGCATATTGTGGTCTTCTTTACAGGATGCCAAGTTTAGGAAGTGTACAAATGTATGAAATGAGGAAAATTTACCACTGGATGTGTGATATGTGTAGAATTAGTGAGAAGTAAGTGAGTTCATGTTGGAAGACCTACAGTAGATGCATGCATCAATTGACACATACAGAGATAGAGGCTCAGCAAGCTTGCATTCTTGATATATCTATCAGCAGCTCATGTAAGGTCAACTGTGTTGAAATTTAATTTAATTATAATCAGGTCACTGTGTGATTACCTTAGCTGTCTAAGCCACCCAATTCAAAAATCTTAGTTGTGTACGGGGACATGCAGTAGTGTGGCTTGTTATTCATACAAATAAAGTAATAGCTAGTAGTCAGTGGATTATAACTCTTTATTGTCACTGCCAGTCAAACACAGTAATTGTAATTGGCTTCATGTGCCGTCAGTTTTGTGGTCATGTATAATACCAAAGTAGCGTTAAGCTTCTATATCAGTTATATCATACACTAACTAGTATAGCTGAGCAACACATGTACACTACAGAGCTGATAAAACAATGATAGTTATGATCCTTAGTTTGCATGTATATGCTTACTCAAGGTTAACATTTGTTAAACTTTCAGACAGTACAAATTGTGCTAATAATAGACCAAGGCATCATTAATTAGCAGTTAACCTCCTCAGTTGCCGGCACACAGTCACCTCTACACATATCCTAACTGCTTTATAAGTTACATATTAGACATGTATCCATGCACTATTTATTATGAAACTGAAATGACTTAGACTAGTAACATCAAACAGGAACACTCACACAGGGGATTTCCCATTTATCATCACAAACTGATGATGACACTCCTGTATGATGGGAACATTGTGTTCCCTTTTTTGATAGAGTCAATATTGTTGTATGCTAATCACGATGCAGTTAACACTTTCAGTTTCTTAGTGTTGGAATGTAGTGATATATACTGTAGCAATGATAATTGTGGATACGTTCAATGTATATGATAGTAAGTTCCAGTAATTCCCCATTACTAGGCTGCTACATAACTATGTATTCAATGGAAATCCATGTAGGCTGTGATGCCTACATTAATAGTATTCAATTATACACTTTCCTTAAGGATGTAACTTTGTGTATGCACTTCCCAACTAAACATGCAGCTTGACAGAGCAGTAGTTACACCATAAGTCTTTAACAGATGTAGCTATTGTATAGTGTTACTGTCCATGATCCATATAACATACATAGTAATTACATGGTTGAGCCGTGAACAGTAAATATGTAGGTAGGTATAGGGTGTGCATATCTTATAAACCAGTATATCTGGTGTTCATAGTTTTCATGTGCAACTTAAAACATAGTCAATTTTCTTTAATTGATAAATTATTCAAAAAGCTAATTTTGATGTGCACTAATATTTGTAGTAGTGCCATGGTGATTACCTGTGACTGTTTATAATGTACTGTGAGATAAATCTGACCTATTTTGGTAGTACAATGGAATAAAAAGGCGTGGTACAAAAACGCTTTATATGAAAAACATTACCAGATTGAGGCTTGAACCCAGGCACACAAAACAACTAGAATGCAACAGGTAGTCATGAAATAATCATTGTACAAATAGCTATAATGATTGTACTGTATGCATGTGTAGCTACGTTGGTATACAGTATAGTGTACAATTGATATGACCATAATTATAGAGAATGGCCTTTGATTTTGCAAATGAATTTCACTGCAAATATACATGTATTCAACATACATAATATTATACAGATGCCAACTACAACACTGTTTATAGTTCTAGGGATAATATACATATATGGAGTGTAACTATATTACCACTTCCTGTGAACCAAACCAAATATAATAGGAAATGAAATATATATTATAAGTTTGGCTTCATTGAAATCTGTCAATTTTAGAAGTATACCATTGTTTGAAATGAGGAAATGTTACCACTGAATATGATATGTGTAGAATTAGTGAGAATTAAACAGGCACACATTGTGGGTAGTTCATGTCTGAAGAACTAGTTTTGTGTAAGCGTATGCATCAATATCATTGCACCAACAGAGTTAGAAGCTCAGCAAGTTTGCATTGTTGGCTCCTTCATGTAAGGTCAGCTGTGTTAGAATTGAACTTATGGTGATATACAGGTTAATGTAACATCAGAAATTATTAGTAAGTATACAGCTGAAACAGTTAACCTGATCCCTACCATAAACATTGTACTTTGCAGCTAACATATAATATTTTATGTTATCTATACCACATGTAGCAGGATATCTTGCATTGTTGATATACACAAGTTTATGGTGAATGTAAACTAGTAAGGTAGCAAACAACATGAAAATATGAACATCCATGCAGGACATCAATTCATCATGCACATGCAAGTTTGGTGTAAAGTGTTTCAGCACATTCTATAGGTATCAACAGGAAATCAGGTCTGATTGTAGAGTACCGAAGAAGTGATGACTTACAATGTTTTGTCCCGGAAGTGATATAGTTGAAATTCACAAGAATTATGTACCTTAAAAAATGTGCCTTGAAAGTATGTAATTTGAAATCAGGTGCTATTGTGTAGTTTACTGTAGCAAAAATTGACACAGAAGTTCAAAAAGTACATGTTACATTCTTATATAACATCTTAATAGACAGCTCATGTAGGGGAGTGGATAATAATAGTGCACATCAAATTAAATTGCACAGCACTAGCTATATGCACATGTTCTCATTGCATTACTCATGTATATTGCTGAATCTCACCGTGTATCATGTATCAGTTAAGACTGATCTGATACTACTTATTTATTTTTATTGTATTAATTACTGGACAGACAGAATAATTGATAGCTAGCTATGTCCAGGGGACCAGAAGTTACAAATCAATAGTTACAACAATAATCATGTAATTTAACTAAAAACTGTTCAACAGTGGGAAATTCGATTGTTTCAACAGGTAAGTTATTCATTGTTTTGGGAAAAAGCTGAATTTGTATGAATTGCATGGTTCTTACTGAAGGAGTGATGAAATGAAGTGGATGTTGGTGGCATGTAGGTTAGGAGGTGGTGGAAAATATGAAGGAATTTTTAAGGCAGAGTGATCATAATAGAACATTTTTAGCCTTGAAATCTTGAGTCGATGTGATAAGATGGGCCACTGAAGGTCTACAAGCATAGATGTAACACCACTATTCCAATTGTAGTTGGATGTTATCAATTGAGCACCTTGTCTTTGTATTATTTCTATAGAATGAATAGTGTTCTGAACATGTGGGTCCCATACTGATGATGCATATTCTATAGGGTAGGGTGGACCATGGTGATAAAAGTCATACATTTGTATTGATGTATACAGTATGCTTAAACAAGTAGGTCCTTTCTTCAGTACCGTTGTCACTACAAAGTACGTACTGTTTATGTATTTTATCTTGTATAAACCTTAAAGTTGAATTATGAACAGTAATTAACTAACACAAAAACTTTCAAAACACTAATTTACAATTATTAACTATTTTTAAAAAATGTTTAGGCAGTGCAATTATGTAAGTTTATGCATGTTACATGAAAGTTAATGAGATATACACTATACACACTGAAAACAGTATCTCATTATGGTGGTGTGTATATCTTGTTAACTCACAAGATATTGCAGTTAGGTACGCATAATGTAATAGTTATACCAAGGGCACGAGTGCTTTGCCTGATATATATATATGCACATGCCTGAGGGCCGCAGGCATGAGGGCAGCATACGTATAGGCAAAGCACAAGTGTCTGTGGTATAACTAATATGTTTTACTTTAGCATGCAGACTTACCTAATTGGCAAAATCTTTAGTTGTTATACCCTTCTCTTATATAGGGAACCAAGTAAGCTGTGATTGTGGGATTCAATATTAATACATCAAACAGTAGTTTGATTTTACTTTTGCTAATATAGTAATTTTAAGAGCACAAAAGTAAAAAAAAAACTACAGTTGATGTATTAAAATTGAATCCCACAATCACAGCTTGCTTGGCAAAATTCAATCCCACAATCACAGCTTGCTTGATTCCCTATATAACAGAAGAGAGATACAGTTGTAACAGTAGAACATCAAAAAATCTAATGATTTCTGGATATAGTGTGGTAATCATGCATGACTGTAATTTTATTCATGGCTATAATATACTCATACAGTGAATACTTGGCAGTATAACAGTGTTAAACCATCATTATCAAGTTGTGTTTCGATGTCTTGTTTCTCCTTTCTCACTGTATAAACCCACAATCAAACTTTTCATAGGCTTGTGTTGTTGCACATACAGTATGTTTGAACTCTTAGCACAGCAATGCCTTGTCAATATTCTTACGTTATTTCCAGTGCCCACTATCGAAATTCACATATCCCAATATAATACTCGTGAAGCATGCCAGCAGTTTCCCACACATGTAGGTGATTAACCCATGTAGCATATATTAGCAATACCATGGCACTTGTGCTCATGGTATAACTATTACATGTATGACATTTACCTTGATACAATTAAGAAAATGGTGGCTGTTGGGTCCATTATTGTGTATAGTGGGCACCAGTGCATACACAGATGTTGGCACATGATCAATTAATTCATCACTTCAGTGATGGGACTGCTTCTGTTGTTTCACTCATTGCAAAGCTGGAACCCAAGTTTACCTGCCCATTGGTAAGTATTTACACCCCATGGACAGATACATAAATTCAAAGAATTTAATGACCAATAAAAATGATCAGAACTTTGGAGCGGAATGAGTTATTCACCTCAAACCCTCAAACTAGTACACTGAACTATATGATGACTATAGTTTTGGTTATAGATACATGCTGCTGGTAGTGTTTAGTGGTGAACTGTTTTAGATGAATACTTACTCATGTAATCAACTTAAACTTAATTCCAACACAGTTGACCTTGCATGAGCTGCTGACACTGAAGTATGCTAAGTGTACATGTCAATTGATGCGTGCACCTACACAGTACTAGTTCTTCAGACACGAACTACCCACAATATGGACCTCACTAATTCTACACACATCACATACAGTTGGTAACATTTCCCTCATCCCCATACAGTTGTAACACTTCCTAAACTTTAACATCCTCTATGTTTCATGCAGTACTTAAAAATGGTTATGCATGTTGTATGCTATATTTGAATGATCTAATATCCATTGTTATTGGTTTCTTAGGGACATATAGAGGAAGATTGGATCGAGGGAAAGGAGAAAGGGAATGCAAAATATTCATGTTTTAAAAGAATGTGGACATTAGAATGATTATGTCACACAATCAAGTAGGTTTAGATATTCACCCACAAGTGCCATGTGACCAGGAAAATGAAAGCACTGAAAGTATAACATGTAGGTGCTATTGACTATGACATTTTATGGTTATCTCTGAGGGTTATTTTTGATGCATTTAACTACTTGGTGAAACTGTATACAATTTAAGTTATAGCTAAATAGACCAATTGTACATTAGTGTTAAGTATGTGGTTCATAAGTCATAAGCTTTGTTTTCATGTGTTGTACAAAGTGATAGTTGTTGTATGTTTAATTCATCTCAATGGCTACTGACATCAAAAGGTGCATATGCTACTTCCATTGGTAACTTCTCACTTTATATCATCATACAGACAATGGGGGCATGTGCTCTTACATATACCCTCAAAGGTAAGCTCTATAGCTTTAATTATTTGTAAATGTCCTAATCCTTTATCACCAGTAAAATGTACTATGGTAAATGATATTAACATATACATAAAGTACCGTAGAGTGGTAGTTGTATCCATGTTTCCACAACCATATTTGTGTGTAGTATTTGTATCACAACAGGCCCCGGCATGGTCAGATTTAAACATGCCTATACTGTACTAATGTTTTGATGATCTCTT